>NC_060182.1:21535154-21540154 GCF_021184085.1 Oncorhynchus gorbuscha | reverse complement strand
GAATATAAACCATACGGTGCAGAGAGAGAGTGTGTGTGTGTGTGTGGTGGAATATAAACCATACGGTGCAGAGTGTGTGTGGAATATAAATCATACGGTGCAGAGAGAGTGTGTGTGTGGAATATAAATCATACGGTGCAGAGCGAGTGTGTGTGTGTGTGTGTGTGTGGAATATAAACCATACGGTGCAGAGAGAGTGTGTGTGTGTGGAATATAAATCATACGGTGCAGAGCGAGTGTGTGTGGAATATAAACCATATGGTACAGAGAGAGTGTGTGTGTGTGTGGAATATAAACCATATGGTACAGAGAGAGTGTGTGTGTGTGGAATATAAATCATATGGTACAGAGAGAGTGTGTGTGGAATATAAACCATATGGTACAGAGAGTGTGTGTGTGTGTGTGTGTGTGTGTGTGTGTGTGTGTGTGTGTGTGTGTGTGTGTGTGTGTGTGTGTGTGTGTGTGTGTGTGTGTGTGTGTGTGTGTGTGTGTGTGTGTGTGTGTGTGTGTGTGTGAACATAAATCATACGGTGCAGAAAGAGTGTGTGTGGAATATAAACCATATGGTACAGAGGTGTGTGTGTGTGTGTGTGTGTGTGTGTGTGTGTGTGTGTGTGTGTGTGTGTGTGTGTGTGTGTGTGTGTGTGTGTGTGTGTGTGTGTGTGTGTGTGTGTGTGTGTGTGTGTGTGTGTGTGGAATATAAACCATACGGTGCAGAAAGAGTGTGTGTGGAATATAAACCATATGGTACAGAGTGTGTGTGTGTGTGTGTGTGTGTGTGTGTGTGTGTGTGTGTGTGTGTGTGTGTGTGTGTGTGTGTGTGTGTGTGTGTGTGTGTGTGTGTGTGTGTGTGTGTGTGTGTGTGTGTGGGGGGGGGAGATATAAACCATATGGTGCAGAGTGTGTGTGTGGAATATAAACCATACGGTGCAGAGAGAGAGTGTGTGTGTGTGTGTGGAATATAAACCATACGGTGCAGAGAGAGAGTGTGTGTGTGTGTGTTGGTGGAATATAAACCATACGGTGCAGAGTGTGTGTGGAATATAAATCATACGGTGCAGAGAGAGTGTGTGTGTGTGGAATATAAATCATACGGTGCAGAGCGAGTGTGTGTGTGTGTGTGTGTGTGGAATATAAACCATACGGTGCAGAGAGAGTGTGTGTGTGTGGAATATAAATCATACGGTGCAGAGCGAGTGTGTGTGGAATATAAACCATATGGTACAGAGAGAGTGTGTGTGTGTGTGTGGAATATAAACCATACGGTACAGAGAGAGTGTGTGTGTGTGGAATATAAATCATATGGTACAGAGAGAGTGTGAGTGGAATATAAACCATATGGTACAGAGAGTGTGTGTGTGTGTGTGTGTGTGTGTGTGTGTGTGTGTGTGTGTGTGTGTGTGTGTGTGTGTGTGTGTGTGTGTGTGTGTGTGTGTGTGTGTGTGTGTGTGTGTGTGTGTGTGTGTGTGTGTGTGTGTGTGTGTGTGTGGGAATATAACCCATATGGTGCAGAGTGTGTGTGTGGAATATAAATCATACGGTGCAGAGAGAGTGTGTGTGTGTGTGGAATATAAACCATACGGTGCAGAGAGAGTGTGTGTGTGTGGAATATAAACCATACGGTGCAGAAAGAGTGTGTGTGGAATATAAACCATATGGTACAGAGTGTGTGTGTGTGTGTGTGTGTGTGTGTGTGTGTGTGTGTGTGTGTGTGTGTGTGTGGGGGGGAGATATAAACCATATGGTGCAGAGTGTGTGTGTGGAATATAAACCATACGGTGCAGAGAGAGAGTGTGTGTGTGTGTGTGTGGAATATAAACCATATGGTACAGAGAGAGTGTGTGTGTGTGGAATATAAATCATATGGTGCAGAGAGAGTGTGTGTGTGTGGAATATAAACCATACGGTGCAGAGAGAGAGTGTGTGTGTGTGTTGGTGGAATATAAACCATACGGTGCAGAGTGTGTGTGGAATATAAATCATACGGTGCAGAGAGAGTGTGTGTGTGTGGAATATAAATCATACGGTGCAGAGCGAGTGTGTGTGTGTGTGTGTGTGGAATATAAACCATACGGTGCAGAGAGAGTGTGTGTGTGTGGAATATAAATCATACGGTGCAGAGCGAGTGTGTGTGGAATATAAACCATATGGTACAGAGAGAGTGTGTGTGTGTGTGGAATATAAACCATACGGTACAGAGAGAGTGTGTGTGTGGAATATAAATCATATGGTACAGAGAGAGTGTGTGTGGAATATAAACCATATGGTACAGAGAGTGTGTGTGTGTGTGTGTGTGTAAACCATGTGTGTGTGTGTGTGTGTGTGTGTGTGTGTGTGTGTGTGTGTGTGTGTGTGGAACATAAATCATACGGTGCAGAAAGAGTGTGTGTGGAATATAAACCATATGGTACAGAGAGTGTGTGTGTGTGTGTGTGTGTGTGTGTGTGTGTGTGTGTGTGTGTGTGTGTGTGTGTGTGTGTGTGTGTGTGTGTGTGTGTGTGTGTGTGTGTGTGTGGAATATAAACCATACGGTGCAGAAAGAGTGTGTGTGGAATATAAACCATATGGTACAGAGTGTGTGTGTGTGTGTGTGTGTGTGTGTGTGTGTGTGTGTGTGTGTGTGTGTGTGTGTGTGTGTGTGTGTGTGTGTGTGTGTGTGTGTGTGTGTGTGTGTGTGTGTGTGGGGGAGATATAAACCATATGGTGCAGAGTGTGTGTGTGGAATATAAACCATACGGTGCAGAGAGAGAGTGTGTGTGTGTGTGTGGAATATAAACCATACGGTGCAGAGAGAGAGTGTGTGTGTGTGTGTTGGTGGAATATAAACCATACGGTGCAGAGTGTGTGTGGAATATAAATCATACGGTGCAGAGAGAGTGTGTGTGTGTGGAATATAAATCATACGGTGCAGAGCGAGTGTGTGTGTGTGTGTGTGTGTGTGTGGAATATAAACCATACGGTGCAGAGAGAGTGTGTGTGTGTGGAATATAAATCATACGGTGCAGAGCGAGTGTGTGTGGAATATAAACCATATGGTACAGAGAGAGTGTGTGTGTGTGTGTGGAATATAAACCATATGGTACAGAGAGTGTGTGTGTGTGTGTGTGTGTGTGTGTGTGTGTGTGTGTGTGTGTGTGTGTGTGTGTGTGTGTGTGTGTGTGTGTGTGTGTGTGTGTGTGTGTGTGTGTGTGTGTGTGTGTGTGTGTGTGTGTGTGTGTGGGAATATAACCCATATGGTGCAGAGTGTGTGTGTGGAATATAAATCATACGGTGCAGAGAGAGTGTGTGTGTGTGTGGAATATAAACCATACGGTGCAGAGAGAGTGTGTGTGTGGAATATAAACCATACGGTGCAGAAAGAGTGTGTGTGGAATATAAACCATATGGTACAGAGTGTGTGTGTGTGAGATATAAACCATATGGTGCAGAGTGTGTGTGTGGAATATAAACCATACGGTGCAGAGAGAGAGTGTGTGTGTGTGTGTGTGAATATAAACCATATGGTACAGAGAGAGTGTGTGTGTGTGTGGAATATAAATCATATGGTGCAGAGAGAGTGTGTGTGTGTGGAATATAAACCATACGGTGCAGAGAGAGTGTGTGTGTGTGTTGGTGGAATATAAACCATAGAGTGTGTGTGGAATATAAATCATACGGTGCAGAGAGAGTGTGTGTGTGTGGAATATAAATCATACGGTGCAGAGCGAGTGTGTGTGTGTGTGGAATATAAACCATACGGTGCAGAGAGAGAGTGTGTGTGTGTGGAATATAAATCATACGGTGCAGAGCGAGTGTGTGTGGAATATAAACCATATGGTACAGAGAGAGTGTGTGTGTGTGTGTGGAATATAAACCATACGGTACAGAGAGAGTGTGTGTGTGGAATATAAATCATATGGTACAGAGAGAGTGTGTGTGGAATATAAACCATATGGTACAGAGAGTGTGTGTGTGTGTGTGTGTGTGTGTGTGTGTGTGTGTGTGTGTGTGTGTGTGTGTGTGTGTGTGTGTGTGTGTGTGTGTGTGTGTGTGTGTGTGTGTGTGTGTGTGTGTGTGTGTGGAACATAAATCATACGGTGCAGAAAGAGTGTGTGTGGAATATAAACCATATGGTACAGAGAGTGTGTGTGTGTGTGTGTGTGTGTGTGTGTGTGTGTGTGTGTGTGTGTGTGTGTGTGTGTGTGTGTGTGTGTGTGTGTGTGTGTGTGTGTGTGTGTGTGTGTGTGTGAATATAAACCATACGGTGCAGAAAGAGTGTGTGTGGAATATAAACCATATGGTACAGAGTGTGTGTGTGTGTGTGTGTGTGTGTGTGTGTGTGTGTGTGTGTGTGTGTGTGTGTGTGTGTGTGTGTGTGTGTGTGTGTGTGTGTGTGTGTGGGGGGAATATAAACCATATGGTGCAGAGTGTGTGTGTGGAATATAAACCATACGGTGCAGAGAGAGAGTGTGTGTGTGTGTGGGAATATAAACCATATGGTACAGAGAGAGTGTGTGTGTGTGGAATATAAATCATATGGTGCAGAGAGAGTGTGTGTGTGTGGAATATAAACCATACGGTGCAGAGAGAGAGTGTGTGTGTGTGTGGTGGAATATAAACCATACGGTGCAGAGTGTGTGTGGAATATAAATCATACGGTGCAGAGAGAGTGTGTGTGTGTGGAATATAAATCATACGGTGCAGAGCGAGTGTGTGTGTGTGTGTGTGAATATAAACCATACGGTGCAGAGAGAGTGTGTGTGTGTGGAATATAAATCATACGGTGCAGAGCGAGTGTGTGTGGAATATAAACCATATGGTGCAGAGAGAGTGTGTGTGTGTGTGTGGAATATAAACCATACGGTACAGAGAGAGTGTGTGTGTGGAATATAAATCATATGGTACAGAGAGAGTGTGTGTGGAATATAAACCATATGGTACAGAGAGTGTGTGTGTGTGTGTGTGTGTGTGTGTGTGTGTGTGTGTGTGTGTGTGTGTGTGTGTGTGTGTGTGTGTGTGTG
>NC_060182.1:21140154-21225154 GCF_021184085.1 Oncorhynchus gorbuscha | reverse complement strand
CCATCCCCTTCTATCCCCCTAGCCCTACCCCTCAATGGACAGCCCATCCCCTTTTATCCCCCTAGCTCTACCCCTCAATGGACAGCCCATCCCCTTCTATCCCCCTAGCTCTACCCCTCAATGGACAGCCCATCCCCTTCTATCCCCCTAGCTCTACCCCTCAATGGACAGCCCATCCCCTTCTATCCCCCTAGCTCTACCCCTCAATGGACAGCCCATCCCCTTCTATCCCCTAGCCCTACCCCTCAATGGACAGCCCATCCCCTTCTATCCCCCTAGCCCTACCCCTCAATGGACAGCCCATCCCCTTCTATCCCCCTAGCTCTACCCCTCAATGGACAGCCCATCCCCTTCTATATAGATCTAACACTAGTTTTTCCAGTGTAGAGAAAGGCTCTCTAACCCCAGTTAACCCAATTCAGCTTATCAACCAGCTAATTATTAGAATCAGGTGTTCTTCGGGTTGGAAGGAAAACATACAGGATGGGAGCTCTCCCACTAAGACAGGTTGTGTCAGGGCCTCAATCCAAATTCTCTCTTTTCTATCTCCCTTAAGCTGCTGTTCCTTTCTATCCTCTTGAAGAATGTTGTACCACTATGCTAATTTAATATCACATGTATTTGTACTTACTGTATGTATTATTCAGACACATTAGATATGACTGGATGTATCATATTTTGTTCCGCTATTTTCATAAGCTGCAAATAATTTTTAGTAAAAATGAAAACTACACAAACTGTTTGATGTTCCGTGTCTAATATGACCTATAACAGTAGCTATACCCGATGAACAGATTCAAATGAAATACAAGGCATGTTTTTTTTTACACATAAAGTCCAACTTAAGAAAAGTTTTCAATTGAATTGACTTAAATTTAGTGCTACTCCTGTCTATGTTCGCACAGTACAAGTGAACCCAGAAGTGGTTCCAATGTTAGCACCATGTCAGAACATTTTATAATGTTAACATACATGCTTATTTACATACCTTTTCACACCTCCCTAGTGAGATCACCACCGTGAGAGAGGTCTTTATTTACACTAGCTTACCGACAATATCAAATTTAAAGAACACACATGTTTTATGATGACTAATCAAAAGCAGGGCTATTATCATAGTGTGAAATGCCTGTAATAAAAGCCTATTACCTTATGTATAATAATATAATGAATCACCGTATGAAGCAGATGATTTTAAAGTAGCTGTCCAGTGTTTCCAGATTTCTATGAATAATTCATTACAATATGAGTGAATGTTTTTTTTTATACCCAAACTCTGATATCGTAGCACTTGTTGAAAGAGTAACATCTCCATCTACAGGATATAGTGTGCTCAACACTATATGATTTAGTTCTACGCCATTGCTGCAAGGCTGGAATTCAACTCACAATGGCAATGTAAAAGATGTGTCATAAAGGCTTTGGGTTTTGAGCCACAACAGGTTGTTTACTTTTTTCACAATCAAATGGTTTGTTACTAAAACCAATTCGTACAACGTGTTACACATTTGTTGTGGTTAAGATCTTGTTCAATCCCTTTAAGTGTATGTTGGTAAACTTCTGCCCATGTACACTACCTGGTGAAGAGGCAGGTTTTCACAGAACCCAAATGCATTCTGTGGTTTTATATGACCATGGCACAAACAACTGCTGTGTAAATACCACGACGCAGGTTTGATTTGATTTTTAAGGTCAGAAAGAGTGTAGAATTCACATCAATTCTACAGAATGTGGGACTAATATGATTAGAATCTCAGAATATAAACCTTTTGAAATGGAGTCGATAAAAGAAGATAAGATTCCCTACCTCTTTTTTATTTGCTTCAGTTTGAGTTAAGGTCATCTGCTCCTCTAGCTATGGGCTCTGAGGACCTTACCATTGTAAACACGGAAAGGGTGTGAGTGGCTCCTGGACAACTGTATTCATGTATATTGCACATCCAAACAGAAATGTTTGCCAGTTATCTGCTCACTAGAATGAGTTATATTTCCAAAGGTCATTTCAACAAAAGAATCTAAATTACATTTTGTTTTCCACTCTCCCTTGTCTAATTTTAGTCTAGAGCTCTTTGCTTGGCTCTGAGAGCAAATGTGATAGCAATTACAGCACACATGCTTCAAAGCTAACCCATGTCTTCCACAGATACTGAGCTGTACAGTATGTACACTGAACTAAAATATAAACACAGCATGTAAATGTTGGTCCCAGGTATCATGAGCTGAAATAAAAGATCCCAGACATTTTCCATATGCACAAAATGCTTATTTGGACAACGAGCACAACTGCATTTTATCGATGGCAATTTGAATGCACAGAGATATCATGACGAGATCCTGAGGCCCATTGTCGTGCCATTCATCTGCCGCCATCAGCATGATAATCAGCATGATAATTCACGGCTCAATGTCGCAAGCATCTCTACAGAAGTCCTGTACGCTGAAAATGTCCCAGTTCTTCAATGACCTGCATACTCACCAGATATGTCACCCATTGAGCATGTTTGGGATGCTCTGGATCACCGTGTATGACACTGTGTTCCAGTTCCCGCCAATATCCAGCAACTTCGCACAGCCTTTGAAGAGGAGTGGGACAACATTCCTCAGGCCACAATCAACAGCCTGATCAACTCTATGTGAAGGAGATGTCGCGCTGCACGAGGCAAATGGTGGCCACACCAGATACTGACTGTTTTTTTGATCCACGCCCCTACCATTTTTAAAGGTATCTGTGACCAACAGATGCATATCTGTATTCCCAGTCATGTGAAATACATAGATCAGGGCCTAATGTATTTATGTCAATTGACCACTTTCCTTATATGAACTGTAACTCAGTAAAATCTTTGAAATTGTTGCATGTTGCGTTTATATTTTTGTTCAGTGTAGTATGTAACTAGTATGCACCTGTTGTAGTACACAGAATAAATCCTACTGACAAATATCAACATACATAAACAGTTGATGACTGTAGGCTGCTATCATGATGACATTCTTTCTCAACTCATATGGTTCAGCCCAAGACAAAAAGTGGTCAGCAGCTTTAGCTATACTGACCAACCCTACAGTACACTTCATGGGTGTATTGAGTGGCTCACCCCTCCGCGTTCACTAGAGTCAAGTCCAAGCACTTCCTGCCATTGAGGTGCCATCCCACACGTACTTATGAGTGCACTGGCCTTGATCGATGTTCCCCTTCCCTAATTAACTTCATCTGCTGCTCTAGATTGGCTTGTGTTGTGTTTCAGGGGCTCAGGGAATCACACATCCCAGAGAGGGGAAGTTCAAATCTCCTAAGGACAGTCTCAGGAAGTTCTGAAGTCTCATACACAAAGGGAGAGGGACAAGAGAAAGTTATAGGCTTGAGGTTAGAGCCGATGACATTGACAACATGTTAGAAGGCCAGCAGTGTTTTGACCTTTGTGGTTCAGTGGAGGCCTTGATAGTGTTTACACACAGATAAATATATTGTCCTTCTATCTAACCAACATTAAGAAATGTAGAGCCTGCGGAGGATGAATTAAGAACCTTTCATAATCAAACAAGGAAGCATCAAATTGTTACTGAGAGTCTGTAATTCCATTAGTTTGGAATGAACCTGGTGGAATCTTATATAATGTAACCTTATACACATTCCTTACACTAATCAGATGCCACCTCAGCATCCTTGTTGTAACATGAAGATAAGCAGAAATGTGATTACCAAAATCAAATGTGATTCTTTCCCAAACTTAGCCCCCCCCCTCCCCCCTCCCCCATGTGTAGAGAAATCTTTCCTGGTTGAATTGGATGAAGTAAATGCAGATAGTCACGCTGAACAGAAGTATGGTGACACCGCAGACTTTTCTAATTAGTTCCAAGATGTACCAGATTGAGCTTGTAATTGTTATACGGTCACTATCACAATAAGTGGTAGTAGAATAGAGGCCTGAGGGCACACTTAATATGTTGTGAAATCTGTTATGAATCTGTTTTTAAAATGTATAACTGCCTTCATTTTTTCTGGACCACAGGAAGATTAGCTGGCAGCAGCTAATGCGGATCCATAATAAATACAAATACAATCTGTGGTTTGTGAGGAGGGGATGTGTGAGTGGGAGAGGGGTTGGGAGAGGGGTTGGGAGAGGGGTTGTTGTAGACACGGTTGTCTTTGATTTCTCAGGTGGTCATCACCTGAGGGGGAGTGTTAATGGACATTCTCAGCTCCAGACATGAACAGGCTAGTGCACCGTCTCCTCTGCCTAGTGCACCGTCTCCTCTGCCTAGTGCACCGTCTCCTCTGCCTAGTGCACCGTCTCCTCTGCCTAGTGCACCGTCTCCTCTGTCTAGTGCACACTCTCCTCTGCCTAGTGCACCCTCTCCTCTGCCTAGTGCACCCTCTCCTCTGCCTAGTGCACCCTCTCCTCTGTCTAGTGCACCGTCTCCTCTGCCTAGTGCACCCTCTCCTCTGCCTAGTGCATCCTCTCCTCTGCCTAGTGCACCCTCTCCTCTGCCTAGTGCACCCTCTCCTCTGCCTAGTGCACCCTCTCCTCTGCCTAGTGCACCCTCTCCTCTGCCTAGTGCACCATCTCCTCTGCCTAGTGCACCCTCTCCTCTGTCTAGTGCACCCTCTCCTCTGCCTAGTGCACCCTCTCCTCTGTCTAGTGCACCCTCTCCTCTGTCTAGTGCACCATCTCCTCTGCCTAGTGCACCCTCTCCTCTGCCTAGTGCACCATCTCCTCTGCCTAGTGCACCCTCTCCTCTGCCTAGTGCACCCTCCTCTGCCTAGTGCACCCTCTCCTCTGCCTAGTGCATCCTCTCCTCTGCCTAGTGCACCCTCTCCTCTGCCTAGTGCACCCTCTCCTCTGCCTAGTGCACCCTCTCCTCTGCCTAGTGCACCCTCTCCTCTGCCTAGTGCACCATCTCCTCTGCCTAGTGCACCCTCTCCTCTGTCTAGTGCACCCTCTCCTCTGCCTAGTGCACCCTCTCCTCTGTCTAGTGCACCCTCTCCTCTGTCTAGTGCACCATCTCCTCTGCCTGCCTCTCTCTGTCTAGTGCACCCTCTCCTCTGCCTAGTGCACCCTCTCCTCTGCCTAGTGCACCCTCTCCTCTGCCTAGTGCACCGTCTCCTCTGTCTAGTGCACCCTCTCCTGCCTAGTGCTGCCTAGTGCACCCTCTCCTCTGCCTAGTGCACCCTCTCCTCTGTCTAGTGCACCCTCTCCTCTGCCTAGTGCACCCTCTCCTCTGCCTAGTGCACCCTCTCCTCTGCCTAGTGCACCCTCTCCTCTGCCTAGTGCACCTCTCCTCTGCCTAGTGCACCCTCTCCTCTGCCTAGTGCACCCTCTCCTCTGCCTAGTGCACCCTCTCCTCTGCCTAGTGCACCCTCTCCTCTGCCTAGTGCACCCTCTCCTCTGCTAGTGCACCCTCTCCTCTGCCTAGTGCACCATCTCCTCTGCCTAGTGCACCCTCTCCTCTGCCTAGTGCACCATCTCCTCTGCCTAGTGCACCCTCTCCTCTGCCTAGTGCACCCTCTCCTCTGCCTAGTGCACCCTCTCCTCTGCCTAGTGCACCCTCTCCTCTGCCTAGTGCACCCTCTCCTCTGCCTAGTGCACCCTCTCCTCTGCCTAGTGCACCCTCTCCCTCTGCCTAGTGCACCCTCTCCTCTGCCTAGTGCACCATCTCCTCTGCCTAGTGCACCCTCTCCTCTGTCTAGTGCACCCTCTCCTCTGCCTAGTGCACCCTCTCCTCTGTCTAGTGCACCCTCTCCTCTGTCTAGTGCACCATCTCCTCTGCCTAGTGCACCCTCTCCTCTGTCTAGTGCACCCTCTCCTCTGCCTAGTGCACCCTCTCCTCTGCCTAGTGCACCCTCTCCTCTGCCTAGTGCACCCTCTCCTCTGCCTAGTGCACCCTCTCCTCTGCCTAGTGCACCCTCTCCTCTGCCTAGTGCACCCTCTCCTCTGCCTAGTGCACCCTCTCCTCTGCCTAGTGCACCCTCTCCTCTGCCTAGTGCACCCTCTCCTCTGCCTAGTGCACCCTCTCCTCTGCCTAGTGCACCCTCTCCTCTGCCTAGTGCACCCTCTCCTCTGCCTAGTGCACCCTCTCCTCTGCCTAGTGCACCATCTCCTCTGCCTAGTGCACCCTCTCCTCTGTCTAGTGCACCCTCTCCTCTGCCTAGTGCACCCTCTCCTCTGTCTAGTGCACCCTCTCCTCTGTCTAGTGCACCATCTCCTCTGCCTAGTGCACCCTCTCCTCTGTCTAGTGCACCCTCTCCTCTGCCTAGTGCACCCTCTCCTCTGCCTAGTGCACCCTCTCCTCTGCCTAGTGCACCCTCTCCTCTGCCTAGTGCACCCTCTCCTCTGCCTAGTGCACCATCTCCTCTGCCTAGTGCACCCTCTCCTCTGTCTAGTGCACCCTCTCCTCTGCCTAGTGCACCCTCTCCTCTGTCTAGTGCACCCTCTCCTCTGTCTAGTGCACCATCTCCTCTGCCTAGTGCACCCTCTCCTCTGTCTAGTGCACCCTCTCCTCTGCCTAGTGCACCCTCTCCTCTGCCTAGTGCACCGTCTCCTCTGCCTAGTGCACCCTCTCCTCTGCCTAGTGCACCGTCTCCTCTGCCTAGTGCACCGTCTCCTCTGTCTAGTGCACCCTCTCCTCTGCCTAGTGCACCCTCTCCTCTGTCTAGTGCACCATCTCCTCTGCCTAGTGCACCCTCTCCTCTGCCTAGTGCACCGTCTCCTCTGCCTAGTGCACCCTCTCCTCTGCCTAGTGCACCGTCTCCTCTGCCTAGTGCACCGTCTCCTCTGCCTAGTGCACCGTCTCCTCTGCCTAGTGCACCGTCTCCTCTGTCTAGTGTACCGTCTCCTCTGCCTAGTGCACCCTCTCCTCTGTCTAGTGCACCGTCTCCTCTGTCTAGTGCACCCTCTCCTCTGCCTAGTGCACCGTCTCCTCTGCCTAGTGCACCGTCTCCTCTGCCTAGTGCACCCTCTCCTCTGTCTAGTGCACCGTCTCCTCTGCCTAGTGTACCGTCTCCTCTGCCTAGTGCACCCTCTCCTCTGCCTAGTGCACCGTCTCCTCTGCCTTGTGCACCCTCTCCTCTGCCTAGTGCACCCTCTCCTCTGTCTAGTGCACCGTCTCCTCTGCCTAGTGCACCGTCTCCTCTGCCTAGTGCACCGTCTCCTCTGTCTAGTGCACCCTCTCCTCTGCCTAGTGCACCCTCTCCTCTGTCTAGTGCACCGTCTCCTCTGCCTAGTGCACCATCTCCTCTGCCTAGTGCACCGTCTCCTCTGTCTAGTGCACACTCTCCTCTGCCTAGTGCACCCTCTCCTCTGCCTAGTGCACCCTCTCCTCTGCCTAGTGCACCCTCTCCTCTGTCTAGTGCACCGTCTCCTCTGCCTAGTGCACCCTCTCCTCTGCCTAGTGCACCCTCTCCTCTGCCTAGTGCACCCTCTCCTCTGCCTAGTGCACCCTCTCCTCTGCCTAGTGCACCCTCTCCTCTGCCTAGTGCACCCTCTCCTCTGCCTAGTGCACCCTCTCTTCTGCCTAGTGCACCATCTCCTCTGCCTAGTGCACCCTCTCCTCTGTCTAGTGCACCCTCTCCTCTGCCTAGTGCACCCTCTCCTCTGTCTAGTGCACCCTCTCCTCTGTCTAGTGCACCATCTCCTCTGCCTAGTGCACCCTCTCCTCTGTCTAGTGCACCCTCTCCTCTGCCTAGTGCACCCTC
Source organism: Oncorhynchus gorbuscha (assembly GCF_021184085.1). Classification (NCBI taxonomy): domain Eukaryota; kingdom Metazoa; phylum Chordata; class Actinopteri; order Salmoniformes; family Salmonidae; genus Oncorhynchus; species Oncorhynchus gorbuscha. The sequence goes on along the minus strand of NC_060182.1, from coordinate 21,217,461 downwards.
TCCTCTGCCTAGTGCACCGTCTCCTCTGCCTAGTGCACCCTCTCCTCTGCCTAGTGCACCGTCTCCTCTGCCTAGTGCACCGTCTCCTCTGTCTAGTGCACCCTCTCCTCTGCCTAGTGCACCCTCTCCTCTGTCTAGTGCACCATCTCCTCTGCCTAGTGCACCCTCTCCTCTGCCTAGTGCACCGTCTCCTCTGCCTAGTGCACCCTCTCCTCTGCCTAGTGCACCGTCTCCTCTGCCTAGTGCACCGTCTCCTCTGCCTAGTGCACCGTCTCCTCTGCCTAGTGCACCCTCTCCTCTGTCTAGTGCACCGTCTCCTCTGCCTAGTGTACCGTGTCCTCTGCCTAGTGCACCCTCTCCTCTGCCTAGTGCACCATCTCCTCTGCCTTGTGCACCCTCTCCTCTGCCTAGTGCACCCTCTCCTCTGCCTAGTGCACCCTCTCCTCTGCCTAGTGCACCCTCTCCTCTGTCTAGTGCACCGTCTCCTCTGCCTAGTGCACCCTCTCCTCTGCCTAGTGCATCCTCTCCTCTGCCTAGTGCACCCTCTCCTCTGCCTAGTGCACCCTCTCCTCTGCCTAGTGCACCCTCTCCTCTGCCTAGTGCACCCTCTCCTCTGCCTAGTGCACCATCTCCTCTGCCTAGTGCACCCTCTCCTCTGTCTAGTGCACCCTCTCCTCTGCCTAGTGCACCCTCTCCTCTGTCTAGTCCACCCTCTCCTCTGTCTAGTGCACCATCTCCTCTGCCTAGTGCACCCTCTCCTCTGTCTAGTGCACCCTCTCCTCTGCCTAGTGCACCCTCTCCTCTGCCTAGTGCACCGTCTCCTCTGCCTAGTGCACCCTCTCCTCTGCCTAGTGCACCGTCTCCTCTGCCTAGTGCACCGTCTCCTCTGTCTAGTGCACCCTCTCCTCTGCCTAGTGCACCCTCTCCTCTGTCTAGTGCACCGTCTCCTCTGCCTAGTGCACCCTCTCCTCTGCCTAGTGCACCGTCTCCTCTGCCTAGTGCACCCTCTCCTCTGCCTAGTGCACCGTCTCCTCTGCCTAGTGCACCGTCTCCTCTGCCTAGTGCACCGTCTCCTCTGCCTAGTGCACCGTCTCCTCTGTCTAGTGTACCGTCTCCTCTGCCTAGTGCACCCTCTCCTCTGTCTAGTGCACCGTCTCCTCTGTCTAGTGCACCCTCTCCTCTGCCTAGTGCACCGTCTCCTCTGCCTAGTGCACCGTCTCCTCTGCCTAGTGCACCCTCTCCTCTGTCTAGTGCACCGTCTCCTCTGCCTAGTGTACCGTGTCCTCTGCCTAGTGCACCCTCTCCTCTGCCTAGTGCACCGTCTCCTCTGCCTTGTGCACCCTCTCCTCTGCCTAGTGCACCCTCTCCTCTGTCTAGTGCACCGTCTCCTCTGCCTAGTGCACCCTCTCCTCTGCCTAGTGCACCCTCTCCTCTGTCTAGTGCACCCTCTCCTCTGCCTAGTGCACCCTCTCCTCTGCCTAGTGCACCCTCTCCTCTGCCTAGTGCACCCTCTCCTCTGCCTAGTGCACCATCTCCTCTGCCTAGTGCACCCTCTCCTCTGTCTAGTGCACCCTCTCCTCTGCCTAGTGCACCCTCTCCTCTGTCTAGTGCACCCTCTCCTCTGTCTAGTGCACCATCTCCTCTGCCTAGTGCACCCTCTCCTCTGTCTAGTGCACCCTCTCCTCTGCCTAGTGCACCCTCTCCTCTGCCTAGTGCACCCTCTCCTCTGCCTAGTGCACCCTCTCCTCTGCCTAGTGCACCCTCTCCTCTGCCTAGTGCACCCTCTCCTCTGCCTAGTGCACCCTCTCCTCTGCCTAGTGCACCCTCTCCTCTGCCTAGTGCACCCTCTCCTCTGCCTAGTGCACCCTCTCCTCTGCCTAGTGCACCCTCTCCTCTGCCTAGTGCACCCTCTCCTCTGCCTAGTGCACCCTCTCCTCTGCCTAGTGCACCATCTCCTCTGCCTAGTGCACCCTCTCCTCTGTCTAGTGCACCCTCTCCTCTGCCTAGTGCACCCTCTCCTCTGTCTAGTGCACCCTCTCCTCTGTCTAGTGCACCATCTCCTCTGCCTAGTGCACCCTCTCCTCTGTCTAGTGCACCCTCTCCTCTGCCTAGTGCACCCTCTCCTCTGCCTAGTGCACCCTCTCCTCTGCCTAGTGCACCCTCTCCTCTGCCTAGTGCACCCTCTCCTCTGCCTAGTGCACCCTCTCCTCTGTCTAGTGCACCCTCTCCTCTGCCTAGTGCACCCTCTCCTCTGCCTAGTGCACCCTCTCCTCTGTCTAGTGCACCCTCTCCTCTGTCTAGTGCACCATCTCCTCTGCCTAGTGCACCCTCTCCTCTGTCTAGTGCACCCTCTCCTCTGCCTAGTGCACCCTCTCCTCTGCCTAGTGCACCGTCTCCTCTGCCTAGTGCACCCTCTCCTCTGCCTAGTGCACCGTCTCCTCTGCCTAGTGCACCGTCTCCTCTGTCTAGTGCACCCTCTCCTCTGCCTAGTGCACCCTCTCCTCTGTCTAGTGCACCATCTCCTCTGCCTAGTGCACCCTCTCCTCTGCCTAGTGCACCGTCTCCTCTGCCTAGTGCACCCTCTCCTCTGCCTAGTGCACCGTCTCCTCTGCCTAGTGCACCGTCTCCTCTGCCTAGTGCACCGTCTCCTCTGCCTAGTGCACCGTCTCCTCTGTCTAGTGTACCGTCTCCTCTGCCTAGTGCACCCTCTCCTCTGTCTAGTGCACCGTCTCCTCTGTCTAGTGCACCCTCTCCTCTGCCTAGTGCACCGTCTCCTCTGCCTAGTGCACCGTCTCCTCTGCCTAGTGCACCCTCTCCTCTGTCTAATGCACCGTCTCCTCTGCCTAGTGTACCGTCTCCTCTGCCTAGTGCACCCTCTCCTCTGCCTAGTGCACCGTCTCCTCTGCCTTGTGCACCCTCTCCTCTGCCTAGTGCACCCTCTCCTCTGTCTAGTGCACCGTCTCCTCTGCCTAGTGCACCGTCTCCTCTGCCTAGTGCACCGTCTCCTCTGTCTAGTGCACACTCTCCTCTGCCTAGTGCACCCTCTCCTCTGTCTAGTGCACCGTCTCCTCTGCCTAGTGCACCATCTCCTCTGCCTAGTGCACCGTCTCCTCTGTCTAGTGCACACTCTCCTCTGCCTAGTGCACCCTCTCCTCTGCCTAGTGCACCCTCTCCTCTGCCTAGTGCACCCTCTCCTCTGTCTAGTGCACCGTCTCCTCTGCCTAGTGCACCCTCTCCTCTGCCTAGTGCACCCTCTCCTCTGCCTAGTGCACCCTCTCCTCTGCCTAGTGCACCCTCTCCTCTGCCTAGTGCACCCTCTCCTCTGCCTAGTGCACCCTCTCCTCTGCCTAGTGCACCCTCTCTTCTGCCTAGTGCACCATCTCCTCTGCCTAGTGCACCCTCTCCTCTGTCTAGTGCACCCTCTCCTCTGCCTAGTGCACCCTCTCCTCTGTCTAGTGCACCCTCTCCTCTGTCTAGTGCACCATCTCCTCTGCCTAGTGCACCCTCTCCTCTGTCTAGTGCACCCTCTCCTCTGCCTAGTGCACCCTCTCCTCTGCCTAGTGCACCGTCTCCTCTGCCTAGTGCACCCTCTCCTCTGCCTAGTGCACCGTCTCCTCTGCCTAGTGCACCGTCTCCTCTGTCTAGTGCACCCTCTCCTCTGCCTAGTGCACCCTCTCCTCTGTCTAGTGCACCATCTCCTCTGCCTAGTGCACCCTCTCCTCTGCCTAGTGCACCGTCTCCTCTGCCTAGTGCACCCTCTCCTCTGCCTAGTGCACCGTCTCCTCTGCCTAGTGCACCGTCTCCTCTGCCTAGTGCACCGTCTCCTCTGCCTAGTGCACCCTCTCCTCTGTCTAGTGCACCGTCTCCTCTGCCTAGTGTACCGTGTCCTCTGCCTAGTGCACCCTCTCCTCTGCCTAGTGCACCATCTCCTCTGCCTTGTGCACCCTCTCCTCTGCCTAGTGCACCCTCTCCTCTGCCTAGTGCACCCTCTCCTCTGCCTAGTGCACCCTCTCCTCTGTCTAGTGCACCGTCTCCTCTGCCTAGTGCACCCTCTCCTCTGCCTAGTGCATCCTCTCCTCTGCCTAGTGCACCCTCTCCTCTGCCTAGTGCACCCTCTCCTCTGCCTAGTGCACCCTCTCCTCTGCCTAGTGCACCCTCTCCTCTGCCTAGTGCACCATCTCCTCTGCCTAGTGCACCCTCTCCTCTGTCTAGTGCACCCTCTCCTCTGCCTAGTGCACCCTCTCCTCTGTCTAGTCCACCCTCTCCTCTGTCTAGTGCACCATCTCCTCTGCCTAGTGCACCCTCTCCTCTGTCTAGTGCACCCTCTCCTCTGCCTAGTGCACCTCTCCTCTGCCTAGTGCACCGTCTCCTCTGCCTAGTGCACCCTCTCCTCTGCCTAGTGCACCGTCTCCTCTGCCTAGTGCACCGTCTCCTCTGTCTAGTGCACCCTCTCCTCTGCCTAGTGCACCCTCTCCTCTGTCTAGTGCACCATCTCCTCTGCCTAGTGCACCCTCTCCTCTGCCTAGTGCACCGTCTCCTCTGCCTAGTGCACCCTCTCCTCTGCCTAGTGCACCGTCTCCTCTGCCTAGTGCACCGTCTCCTCTGCCTAGTGCACCGTCTCCTCTGCCTAGTGCACCGTCTCCTCTGTCTAGTGTACCGTCTCCTCTGCCTAGTGCACCCTCTCCTCTGTCTAGTGCACCGTCTCCTCTGTCTAGTGCACCCTCTCCTCTGCCTAGTGCACCGTCTCCTCTGCCTAGTGCACCGTCTCCTCTGCCTAGTGCACCCTCTCCTCTGTCTAGTGCACCGTCTCCTCTGCCTAGTGTACCGTGTCCTCTGCCTAGTGCACCCTCTCCTCTGCCTAGTGCACCGTCTCCTCTGCCTTGTGCACCCTCTCCTCTGCCTAGTGCACCCTCTCCTCTGTCTAGTGCACCGTCTCCTCTGCCTAGTGCACCGTCTCCTCTGCCTAGTGCACCCTCTCCTCTGCCTAGTGCACCCTCTCCTCTGCCTAGTGCACCCTCTCCTCTGCCTAGTGCACCCTCTCTCTCTGTCTAGTGCACCGTCTCCTCTGCCTAGTGCACCGTCTCCTCTGCCTAGTGCACCGTCTCCTCTGCCTAGTGCACCGTCTCCTCTGCCTAGTGCACCGTCTCCTCTGCCTAGTGCACCCTCTCCTCTGCCTAGTGCACCCTCTCCTCTGCCTAGTGCACCGTCTCCTCTGCCTAGTGCACCGTCTCCTCTGCCTAGTGCACCCTCTCCTCTGCCTAGTGCACCCTCTCCTCTGCCTAGTGCACCGTCTCCTCTGTCTAGTGCACCATCTCCTCTGCCTAGTGCACCGTCTCCTCTGTCTAGTGCACCCTCTCCTCTGTCTAGTGCACCGTCTCCTCTGCCTAGTGCACCGTCTCCTCTGTCTAGTGCACCGTCTCCTCTGCCTAGTGCACCGTCTCCTCTGTCTAGTGCACCGTCTCCTCTGTCTAGTGCACCGTCTCCTCTGTCTAGTGCACCCTCTCCTCTGCCTAGTGCACCATCTCCTCTGCCTAGTGCACCATCTCCTCTGCCTAGTGCACCCTCTCCTCTGTCTAGTGCACCGTCTCCTCTGCCTAGTGCACCGTCTCCTCTGCCTAGTGCACCCTCTCCTCTGTCTAGTGCACCCTCTCCTCTGTCTAGTGCACCGTCTCCTCTGCCTAGTGCACCGTCTCCTCTGTCTAGTGCACCCTCTCCTCTGTCTAGTGCACCGTCTCCTCTGCCTAGTGCACCGTCTCCTCTGTCTAGTGCACCGTCTCCTCTGTCTAGTGCACCCTCTCCTCTGCCTAGTGCACCGTCTCCTCTGTCTAGTGCACCGTCTCCTCTGTCTAGTGCACCGTCTCCTCTGCCTAGTGCACCATCTCCTCTGCCTAGTGCATCCTCTCCTCTGCCTAGTGCACCCTCTCCTCTGTCTAGTGCACCCTCTCCTCTGCCTAGTGCACCCTCTCCTCTGCCTAGTGCACCGTCTCCTCTGCCTAGTGCACCCTCTCCTCTGTCTAGTGCACCCTCTTCTCTGCCTAGTGCACCCTCTCCTCTGCCTAGTGCACCCTCTCTTCTGCCTAGTGCACCCTCTCCTCTGCCTAGTGCACCGTCTCCTCTGCCTAGTGCACCGTCTCCTCTGCCTAGTGCACCGTCTCCTCTGCCTAGTGCACCCTCTCCTCTGCCTAGTGCACCGTCTCCTCTGTCTAGTGCACCGTCTCCTCTGTCTAGTGCACCCTCTCCTCTGCCTAGGCACCCTCTCCTCTGCCTAGTGCACCCTCTCCTCTGCCTAGTGCACCCTCTCCTCTGCCTAGTGCACCCTCTCCTCTGCCTAGTGCACCCTCTCCTCTGCCTAGTGCACCCTCTCCTCTGCCTAGTGCATCGTCTCCTCTGTCTAGTGCACCGTCTCCTCTGTCTAGTGCACCCTCTCCTCTGCCTAGTGCACCCTCTCCTCTGCCTAGTGCACCCTCTCCTCTGCCTAGTGCACCCTCTCCTCTGCCTAGTGCACCCTCTCCTCTGCCTAGTGCACCGTCTCCTCTGCCTAGTGCACCGTCTCCTCTGCCTAGTGCACCCTCTCCTCTGCCTAGTGCACCATCTCCTCTGCCTAGTGCACCCTCTCCTCTGCCTAGTGCACCCTCTCCTCTGCCTAGTGCACCCTCTCCTCTGCCTAGTGCACCCTCTCCTCTGCCTAGTGCACCCTCTCCTCTGCCTAGTGCACCGTCTCCTCTGCCTAGTGCACCCTCTCCTCTGCCTAGTGCACCCTCTCCTCTGCCTAGTGCACCCTCTCCTCTGCCTAGTGCACCGTCTCCTCTGCCTAGTGCACCGTCTCCTCTGCCTAGTGCACCGTCTCCTCTGCCTAGTGCACCCTCTCCTCTGCCTAGTGCACCCTCTCCTCTGCCTAGTGCACCCTCTCCTCTGCCTAGTGCACCCTCTCCTCTGCCTAGTGCACCGTCTCCTCTGCCTAGTGCACCGTCTCCTCTGTCTAGTGCACCCTCTCCTCTGCCTAGTGCACCCTCTCCTCTGCCTAGTGCACCGTCTCCTCTGCCTAGTGCACCCTCTCCTCTGCCTAGTGCACCCGCTCCTCTGCCTAGTGCACCCTCTCCTCTGTCTAGTGCACCCTCTCCTCTGTCTAGTGCACCCTCTCCTCTGCCTAATGCACCCTCTCCTCTGCCTAGTGCACCCTCTCCTCTGTCTAGTGCACCGTCTCCTCTGGCTAGTGCACCGTCTCCTCTGCCTAGTGCACCCTCTCCTCTGCCTAGTGCACCCTCTCCTCTGTCTAGTGCACCCTCTCCTCTGCCTAGTGCACCCTCTCCTCTGTCTAGTGCACCGTCTCCTCTGCCTAGTGCACCCTCTCCTCTGCCTAGTGCACCGTCTCCTCTGCCTAGTGCACCCTCTCCTCTGCCTAGTGCACCCTCTCCTCTGCCTAGTGCACCGTCTCCTCTGCCTAGTGCACCCTCTCCTCTGCCTAGTGCACCGTCTCCTCTGCCTAGTGCACCGTCTCCTCTGCCTAGTGCACCCTCTCCTCTGCCTAGTGCACCATCTCCTCTGCCTAGTGCACCCTCTCCTCTGCCTAGTGCACCCTCTCCTCTGCCTAGTGCACCGTCTCCTCTGTCTAGTGCACCATCTCCTCTGCCTAGTGCACCGTCTCCTCTGTCTAGTGCACCCTCTCCTCTGTCTAGTGCACCGTCTCCTCTGCCTAGTGCACCGTCTCCTCTGTCTAGTGCACCGTCTCCTCTGTCTAGTGCACCATCTCCTCTGCCTAGTGCACCCTCTCCTCTGCCTAGTGCACCCTCTCCTCTGTCTAGTGCACCCTCTCCTCTGCCTAGTGCACCCTCTCCTCTGCCTAGTGCACCGTCTCCTCTGCCTAGTGCACCCTCTCCTCTGTCTAGTGCACCCTCTCCTCTGCCTAGTGCACCCTCTCCTCTGCCTAGTGCACCCTCTCCTCTGCCTAGTGCACCGTCTCCTCTGCCTAGTGCACCGTCTCCTCTGCCTAGTGCACCCTCTCCTCTGCCTAGTGCACCCTCTCCTCTGCCTAGTGCACCGTCTCCTCTGTCTAGTGCACCGTCTCCTCTGTCTAGTGCACCCTCTCCTCTGCCTAGTGCACCCTCTCCTCTGCCTTGTGCACCCTCTCCTCTGCCTAGTGCACCCTCTCCTCTGCCTAGTGCACCCTCTCCTCTGCCTAGTGCACCCTCTCCTCTGTCTAGTGCACCGTCTCCTCTGCCTAGTGCACCCTCTCCTCTGCCTAGTGCATCCTCTCCTCTGCCTAGTGCACCCTCTCCTCTGCCTAGTGCACCCTCTCCTCTGCCTAGTGCACCCTCTCCTCTGCCTAGTGCACCCTCTCCTCTGCCTAGTGCACCATCTCCTCTGCCTAGTGCACCCTCTCCTCTGTCTAGTGCACCCTCTCCTCTGCCTAGTGCACCCTCTCCTCTGTCTAGTCCACCCTCTCCTCTGTCTAGTGCACCATCTCCTCTGCCTAGTGCACCCTCTCCTCTGTCTAGTGCACCCTCTCCTCTGCCTAGTGCACCCTCTCCTCTGCCTAGTGCACCATCTCCTCTGCCTAGTGCACCCTCTCCTCTGCCTAGTGCACCGTCTCCTCTGCCTAGTGCACCGTCTCCTCTGTCTAGTGCACCCTCTCCTCTGCCTAGTGCACCCTCTCCTCTGTCTAGTGCACCATCTCCTCTGCCTAGTGCACCCTCTCCTCTGCCTAGTGCACCGTCTCCTCTGCCTAGTGCACCCTCTCCTCTGCCTAGTGCACCGTCTCCTCTGCCTAGTGCACCGTCTCCTCTGCCTAGTGCACCGTCTCCTCTGCCTAGTGCACCGTCTCCTCTGTCTAGTGTACCGTCTCCTCTGCCTAGTGCACCCTCTCCTCTGTCTAGTGCACCGTCTCCTCTGTCTAGTGCACCCTCTCCTCTGCCTAGTGCACCGTCTCCTCTGCCTAGTGCACCGTCTCCTCTGCCTAGTGCACCCTCTCCTCTGTCTAGTGCACCGTCTCCTCTGCCTAGTGTACCGTGTCCTCTGCCTAGTGCACCCTCTCCTCTGCCTAGTGCACCGTCTCCTCTGCCTTGTGCACCCTCTCCTCTGCCTAGTGCACCCTCTCCTCTGTCTAGTGCACCGTCTCCTCTGCCTAGTGCACCGTCTCCTCTGCCTAGTGCACCCTCTCCTCTGCCTAGTGCACCCTCTCCTCTGCCTAGTGCACCCTCTCCTCTGCCTAGTGCACCCTCTCCTCTGTCTAGTGCACCGTCTCCTCTGCCTAGTGCACCGTCTCCTCTGCCTAGTGCACCGTCTCCTCTGCCTAGTGCACCGTCTCCTCTGCCTAGTGCACCGTCTCCTCTGCCTAGTGCACCCTCTCCTCTGCCTAGTGCACCCTCTCCTCTGCCTAGTGCACCGTCTCCTCTGCCTAGTGCACCGTCTCCTCTGCCTAGTGCACCCTCTCCTCTGCCTAGTGCACCCTCTCCTCTGCCTAGTGCACCGTCTCCTCTGTCTAGTGCACCATCTCCTCTGCCTAGTGCACCGTCTCCTCTGTCTAGTGCACCCTCTCCTCTGTCTAGTGCACCGTCTCCTCTGCCTAGTGCACCGTCTCCTCTGTCTAGTGCACCGTCTCCTCTGCCTAGTGCACCGTCTCCTCTGTCTAGTGCACCGTCTCCTCTGTCTAGTGCACCGTCTCCTCTGTCTAGTGCACCCTCTCCTCTGCCTAGTGCACCATCTCCTCTGCCTAGTGCACCATCTCCTCTGCCTAGTGCACCCTCTCCTCTGTCTAGTGCACCGTCTCCTCTGCCTAGTGCACCGTCTCCTCTGCCTAGTGCACCCTCTCCTCTGTCTAGTGCACCCTCTCCTCTGTCTAGTGCACCGTCTCCTCTGCCTAGTGCACCGTCTCCTCTGTCTAGTGCACCCTCTCCTCTGTCTAGTGCACCGTCTCCTCTGCCTAGTGCACCGTCTCCTCTGTCTAGTGCACCGTCTCCTCTGTCTAGTGCACCCTCTCCTCTGCCTAGTGCACCGTCTCCTCTGTCTAGTGCACCGTCTCCTCTGTCTAGTGCACCGTCTCCTCTGCCTAGTGCACCATCTCCTCTGCCTAGTGCATCCTCTCCTCTGCCTAGTGCACCCTCTCCTCTGTCTAGTGCACCCTCTCCTCTGCCTAGTGCACCCTCTCCTCTGCCTAGTGCACCGTCTCCTCTGCCTAGTGCACCCTCTCCTCTGTCTAGTGCACCCTCTTCTCTGCCTAGTGCACCCTCTCCTCTGCCTAGTGCACCCTCTCTTCTGCCTAGTGCACCCTCTCCTCTGCCTAGTGCACCGTCTCCTCTGCCTAGTGCACCGTCTCCTCTGCCTAGTGCACCGTCTCCTCTGCCTAGTGCACCCTCTCCTCTGCCTAGTGCACCGTCTCCTCTGTCTAGTGCACCGTCTCCTCTGTCTAGTGCACCCTCTCCTCTGCCTAGGCACCCTCTCCTCTGCCTAGTGCACCCTCTCCTCTGCCTAGTGCACCCTCTCCTCTGCCTAGTGCACCCTCTCCTCTGCCTAGTGCACCCTCTCCTCTGCCTAGTGCACCCTCTCCTCTGCCTAGTGCATCGTCTCCTCTGTCTAGTGCACCGTCTCCTCTGTCTAGTGCACCCTCTCCTCTGCCTAGTGCACCCTCTCCTCTGCCTAGTGCACCCTCTCCTCTGCCTAGTGCACCCTCTCCTCTGCCTAGTGCACCCTCTCCTCTGCCTAGTGCACCGTCTCCTCTGCCTAGTGCACCGTCTCCTCTGCCTAGTGCACCCTCTCCTCTGCCTAGTGCACCATCTCCTCTGCCTAGTGCACCCTCTCCTCTGCCTAGTGCACCCTCTCCTCTGCCTAGTGCACCCTCTCCTCTGCCTAGTGCACCCTCTCCTCTGCCTAGTGCACCCTCTCCTCTGCCTAGTGCACCGTCTCCTCTGCCTAGTGCACCCTCTCCTCTGCCTAGTGCACCCTCTCCTCTGCCTAGTGCACCCTCTCCTCTGCCTAGTGCACCGTCTCCTCTGCCTAGTGCACCGTCTCCTCTGCCTAGTGCACCGTCTCCTCTGCCTAGTGCACCCTCTCCTCTGCCTAGTGCACCCTCTCCTCTGCCTAGTGCACCCTCTCCTCTGCCTAGTGCACCCTCTCCTCTGCCTAGTGCACCGTCTCCTCTGCCTAGTGCACCGTCTCCTCTGTCTAGTGCACCCTCTCCTCTGCCTAGTGCACCCTCTCCTCTGCCTAGTGCACCGTCTCCTCTGCCTAGTGCACCCTCTCCTCTGCCTAGTGCACCCGCTCCTCTGCCTAGTGCACCCTCTCCTCTGTCTAGTGCACCCTCTCCTCTGTCTAGTGCACCCTCTCCTCTGCCTAATGCACCCTCTCCTCTGCCTAGTGCACCCTCTCCTCTGTCTAGTGCACCGTCTCCTCTGGCTAGTGCACCGTCTCCTCTGCCTAGTGCACCCTCTCCTCTGCCTAGTGCACCCTCTCCTCTGTCTAGTGCACCCTCTCCTCTGCCTAGTGCACCCTCTCCTCTGTCTAGTGCACCGTCTCCTCTGCCTAGTGCACCCTCTCCTCTGCCTAGTGCACCGTCTCCTCTGCCTAGTGCACCCTCTCCTCTGCCTAGTGCACCCTCTCCTCTGCCTAGTGCACCGTCTCCTCTGCCTAGTGCACCCTCTCCTCTGCCTAGTGCACCGTCTCCTCTGCCTAGTGCACCGTCTCCTCTGCCTAGTGCACCCTCTCCTCTGCCTAGTGCACCATCTCCTCTGCCTAGTGCACCCTCTCCTCTGCCTAGTGCACCCTCTCCTCTGCCTAGTGCACCGTCTCCTCTGTCTAGTGCACCATCTCCTCTGCCTAGTGCACCGTCTCCTCTGTCTAGTGCACCCTCTCCTCTGTCTAGTGCACCGTCTCCTCTGCCTAGTGCACCGTCTCCTCTGTCTAGTGCACCGTCTCCTCTGTCTAGTGCACCATCTCCTCTGCCTAGTGCACCCTCTCCTCTGCCTAGTGCACCCTCTCCTCTGTCTAGTGCACCCTCTCCTCTGCCTAGTGCACCCTCTCCTCTGCCTAGTGCACCGTCTCCTCTGCCTAGTGCACCCTCTCCTCTGTCTAGTGCACCCTCTCCTCTGCCTAGTGCACCCTCTCCTCTGCCTAGTGCACCCTCTCCTCTGCCTAGTGCACCGTCTCCTCTGCCTAGTGCACCGTCTCCTCTGCCTAGTGCACCCTCTCCTCTGCCTAGTGCACCCTCTCCTCTGCCTAGTGCACCGTCTCCTCTGTCTAGTGCACCGTCTCCTCTGTCTAGTGCACCCTCTCCTCTGCCTAGTGCACCCTCTCCTCTGCCTAGTGCACCCTCTCCTCTGCCTAGTGCACCCTCTCCTCTGCCTAGTGCACCCTCTCCTCTGCCTAGTGCACCCTCTCCTCTGCCTAGTGCACCCTCTCCTCTGCCTAGTGCACCGTCTCCTCTGTCTAGTGCACCGTCTCCTCTGCCTAGTGCACCCTCTCCTCTGCCTAGTGCACCGTCTCCTCTGCCTAGTGCACCGTCTCCTCTGTCTAGTGCACCCTCTCCTCTGCCTAGTGCACCCTCTCCTCTGTCTAGTGCACCCTCTCCTCTGCCTAGTGCACCCTCTCCTCTGCCTAGTGCACCGTCTCCTCTGCCTAGTGCACCCTCTCCTCTGCCTAGTGCACCGTCTCCTCTGCCTAGTGCACCGTCTCCTCTGTCTAGTGCACCCTCTCCTCTGCCTAGTGCACCCTCTCCTCTGTCTAGTGCACCATCTCCTCTGCCTAGTGCACCCTCTCCTCTGCCTAGTGCACCGTCTCCTCTGCCTAGTGCACCCTCTCCTCTGCCTAGTGCACCGTCTCCTCTGCCTAGTGCACCCTCTCCTCTGTCTAGTGCACCGTCTCCTCTGCCTAGTGCACCGTCTCCTCTGCCTAGTGCACCCTCTCCTCTGTCTAGTGCACCCTCTCCTCTGTCTAGTGCACCGTCTCCTCTGCCTAGTGCACCGTCTCCTCTGTCTAGTGCACCCTCTCCTCTGTCTAGTGCACCGTCTCCTCTGCCTAGTGCACCGTCTCCTCTGTCTAGTGCACCGTCTCCTCTGTCTAGTGCACCCTCTCCTCTGCCTAGTGCACCGTCTCCTCTGTCTAGTGCACCGTCTCCTCTGTCTAGTGCACCATCTCCTCTGCCTAGTGCACCATCTCCTCTGCCTAGTGCATCCTCTCCTCTGCCTAGTGCACCCTCTCCTCTGTCTAGTGCACCCTCTCCTCTGCCTAGTGCACCCTCTCCTCTGCCTAGTGCACCGTCTCCTCTGCCTAGTGCACCCTCTCCTCTGTCTAGTGCACCCTCTCCTCTGCCTAGTGCACCCTCTCCTCTGCCTAGTGCACCCTCTCCTCTGCCTAGTGCACCCTCTCCTCTGCCTAGTGCACCGTCTCCTCTGCCTAGTGCACCGTCTCCTCTGCCTAGTGCACCGTCTCCTCTGCCTAGTGCACCCTCTCCTCTGCCTAGTGCACCGTCTCCTCTGTCTAGTGCACCGTCTCCTCTGTCTAGTGCACCCTCTCCTCTGCCTAGGCACCCTCTCCTCTGCCTAGTGCACCCTCTCCTCTGCCTAGTGCACCCTCTCCTCTGCCTAGTGCACCCTCTCCTCTGCCTAGTGCACCCTCTCCTCTGCCTAGTGCACCTCTCCTCTGCCTAGTGCATCGTCTCCTCTGTCTAGTGCACCGTCTCCTCTGTCTAGTGCACCCTCTCCTCTGCCTAGTGCACCCTCTCCTCTGCCTAGTGCACCCTCTCCTCTGCCTAGTGCACCCTCTCCTCTGCCTAGTGCACCCTCTCCTCTGCCTAGTGCACCGTCTCCTCTGCCTAGTGCACCGTCTCCTCTGCCTAGTGCACCCTCTCCTCTGCCTAGTGCACCATCTCCTCTGCCTAGTGCACCCTCTCCTCTGCCTAGTGCACCCTCTCCTCTGCCTAGTGCACCCTCTCCTCTGCCTAGTGCACCCTCTCCTCTGCCTAGTGCACCCTCTCCTCTGCCTAGTGCACCCTCTCCTCTGCCTAGTGCACCCTCTCCTCTGTCTAGTGCACCGTCTCCTCTGCCTAGTGCACCCTCTCCTCTGCCTAGTGCACCCTCTCCTCTGCCTAGTGCACCCGCTCTCTGCCTAGTGCACCGTCTCCTCTGCCTAGTGCACCGTCTCCTCTGCCTAGTGCACCGTCTCCTCTGCCTAGTGCACCCTCTCCTCTGCCTAGTGCACCCTCTCCTCTGCCTAGTGCACCCTCTCCTCTGCCTAGTGCACCCTCTCCTCTGCCTAGTGCACCGTCTCCTCTGCCTAGTGCACCGTCTCCTCTGTCTAGTGCACCCTCTCCTCTGCCTAGTGCACCCTCTCCTCTGCCTAGTGCACCGTCTCCTCTGCCTAGTGCACCCTCTCCTCTGCCTAGTGCACCCGCTCCTCTGCCTAGTGCACCCTCTCCTCTGTCTAGTGCACCCTCTCCTCTGTCTAGTGCACCCTCTCCTCTGCCTAATGCACCCTCTCCTCTGCCTAGTGCACCCTCTCCTCTGTCTAGTGCACCGTCTCCTCTGGCTAGTGCACCATCTCCTCTGCCTAGTGCACCCTCTCCTCTGCCTAGTGCACCCTCTCCTCTGTCTAGTGCACCCTCTCCTCTGCCTAGTGCACCCTCTCCTCTGTCTAGTGCACCGTCTCCTCTGCCTAGTGCACCCTCTCCTCTGCCTAGTGCACCGTCTCCTCTGCCTAGTGCACCCTCTCCTCTGCCTAGTGCACCCTCTCCTCTGCCTAGTGCACCGTCTCCTCTGCCTAGTGCACCCTCTCCTCTGCCTAGTGCACCGTCTCCTCTGCCTAGTGCACCGTCTCCTCTGCCTAGTGCACCCTCTCCTCTGCCTAGTGCACCATCTCCTCTGCCTAGTGCACCCTCTCCTCTGCCTAGTGCACCCTCTCCTCTGCCTAGTGCACCGTCTCCTCTGTCTAGTGCACCATCTCCTCTGCCTAGTGCACCGTCTCCTCTGTCTAGTGCACCCTCTCCTCTGTCTAGTGCACCGTCTCCTCTGCCTAGTGCACCGTCTCCTCTGTCTAGTGCACCGTCTCCTCTGTCTAGTGCACCATCTCCTCTGCCTAGTGCACCCTCTCCTCTGCCTAGTGCACCCTCTCCTCTGTCTAGTGCACCCTCTCCTCTGCCTAGTGCACCCTCTCCTCTGCCTAGTGCACCGTCTCCTCTGCCTAGTGCACCCTCTCCTCTGTCTAGTGCACCCTCTCCTCTGCCTAGTGCACCCTCTCCTCTGCCTAGTGCACCCTCTCCTCTGCCTAGTGCACCGTCTCCTCTGCCTAGTGCACCGTCTCCTCTGCCTAGTGCACCCTCTCCTCTGCCTAGTGCACCCTCTCCTCTGCCTAGTGCACCGTCTCCTCTGTCTAGTGCACCGTCTCCTCTGTCTAGTGCACCCTCTCCTCTGCCTAGTGCACCCTCTCCTCTGCCTATTGCACCCTCTCCTCTGCCTAGTGCACCCTCTCCTCTGCCTAGTGCACCCTCTCCTCTGCCTAGTGCACCCTCTCCTCTGCCTAGTGCACCCTCTCCTCTGCCTAGTGCACCGTCTCCTCTGTCTAGTGCACCGTCTCCTCTGCCTAGTGCACCCTCTCCTCTGCCTAGTGCACCGTCTCCTCTGCCTAGTGCACCGTCTCCTCTGTCTAGTGCACCCTCTCCTCTGCCTAGTGCACCCTCTCCTCTGTCTAGTGCACCCTCTCCTCTGCCTAGTGCACCCTCTCCTCTGCCTAGTGCACCGTCTCCTCTGCCTAGTGCACCCTCTCCTCTGCCTAGTGCACCGTCTCCTCTGCCTAGTGCACCGTCTCCTCTGTCTAGTGCACCCTCTCCTCTGCCTAGTGCACCCTCTCCTCTGTCTAGTGCACCATCTCCTCTGCCTAGTGCACCCTCTCCTCTGCCTAGTGCACCGTCTCCTCTGCCTAGTGCACCCTCTCCTCTGCCTAGTGCACCGTCTCCTCTGCCTAGTGCACCGTCTCCTCTGCCTAGTGCACCGTCTCCTCTGCCTAGTGCACCGTCTCCTCTGTCTAGTGTACCGTCTCCTCTGCCTAGTGCACCCTCTCCTCTGTCTAGTGCACCCTCTCCTCTGCCTAGTGCACCGTCTCCTCTGCCTAGTGCACCGTCTCCTCTGCCTAGTGCACCCTCTCCTCTGTCTAGTGCACCGTCTCCTCTGCCTAGTGTACCGTCTCCTCTGCCTAGTGCACCCTCTCCTCTGCCTAGTGCACCGTCTCCTCTGCCTTGTGCACCCTCTCCTCTGCCTAGTGCACCCTCTCCTCTGTCTAGTGCACCGTCTCCTCTGCCTAGTGCACCGTCTCCTCTGCCTAGTGCACCCTCTCCTCTGCCTAGTGCACCCTCTCCTCTGTCTAGTGCACCGTCTCCTCTGCCTAGTGCACCGTCTCCTCTGCCTAGTGCACCCTCTCCTCTGCCTAGTGCACCGTCTCCTCTGCCTAGTGCACCGTCTCCTCTGCCTAGTGCACCGTCTCCTCTGCCTAGTGCACCCTCTCCTCTGCCTAGTGCACCCTCTCCTCTGCCTAGTGCACCCTCTCCTCTGCCTAGTGCACCGTCTCCTCTGCCTAGTGCACCCTCTCCTCTGCCTAGTGCACCGTCTCCTCTGCCTAGTGCACCGTCTCCTCTGCCTAGTGCACCCTCTCCTCTGCCTAGTGCACCCTCTCCTCTGCCTAGTGCACCGTCTCCTCTGCCTAGTGCACCGTCTCCTCTGCCTAGTGCACCGTCTCCTCTGTCTAGTGCACCCTCTCCTCTGTCTAGTGCACCGTCTCCTCTGCCTAGTGCACCGTCTCCTCTGTCTAGTGCACCGTCTCCTCTGCCTAGTGCACCGTCTCCTCTGTCTAGTGCACCGTCTCCTCTGTCTAGTGCACCGTCTCCTCTGTCTAGTGCACCCTCTCCTCTGCCTAGTGCACCATCTCCTCTGCCTAGTGCACCATCTCCTCTGCCTAGTGCACCCTCTCCTCTGTCTAGTGCACCGTCTCCTCTGTCTAGTGCACCCTCTCCTCTGTCTAGTGCACCCTCTCCTCTGTCTAGTGCACCGTCTCCTCTGCCTAGTGCACCCTCTCCTCTGTCTAGTGCACCGTCTCCTCTGCCTAGTGCACCGTCTCCTCTGCCTAGTGCACCCTCTCCTCTGTCTAGTGCACCCTCTCCTCTGTCTAGTGCACCGTCTCCTCTGCCTAGTGCACCGTCTCCTCTGTCTAGTGCACCCTCTCCTCTGTCTAGTGCACCGTCTCCTCTGCCTAGTGCACCGTCTCCTCTGTCTAGTGCACCCTCTCCTCTGTCTAGTGCACCGTCTCCTCTGCCTAGTGCACCGTCTCCTCTGTCTAGTGCACCGTCTCCTCTGTCTAGTGCACCCTCTCCTCTGCCTAGTGCACCGTCTCCTCTGTCTAGTGCACCCTCTCCTCTGCCTAGTGCACCGTCTCCTCTGTCTAGTGCACCGTCTCCTCTGTCTAGTGCACCATCTCCTCTGCCTAGTGCACCATCTCCTCTGCCTAGTGCATCCTCTCCTCTGCCTAGTGCACCCTCTCCTCTGTCTAGTGCACCCTCTCCTCTGCCTAGTGCACCCTCTCCTCTGCCTAGTGCACCGTCTCCTCTGCCTAGTGCACCCTCTCCTCTGCCTAGTGCACCCTCTCCTCTGCCTAGTGCACCCTCTCCTCTGCCTAGTGCACCGTCTCCTCTGCCTAGTGCACCGTCTCCTCTGCCTAGTGCACCGTCTCCTCTGCCTAGTGCACCGTCTCCTCTGCCTAGTGCACCCTCTCCTCTGCCTAGTGCACCGTCTCCTCTGTCTAGTGCACCGTCTCCTCTGCCTAGTGCACCGTCTCCTCTGTCTAGTGCACCCTCTCCTCTGCCTAGTGCACCCTCTCCTCTGTCTAGTGCACCCTCTCCTCTGCCTAGTGCACCCTCTCCTCTGCCTAGTGCACCGTCTCCTCTGCCTAGTGCACCCTCTCCTCTGCCTAGTGCACCGTCTCCTCTGCCTAGTGCACCGTCTCCTCTGTCTAGTGCACCCTCTCCTCTGCCTAGTGCACCCTCTCCTCTGTCTAGTGCACCATCTCCTCTGCCTAGTGCACCCTCTCCTCTGCCTAGTGCACCGTCTCCTCTGCCTAGTGCACCCTCTCCTCTGCCTAGTGCACCGTCTCCTCTGCCTAGTGCACCGTCTCCTCTGCCTAGTGCACCGTCTCCTCTGCCTAGTGCACCGTCTCCTCTGTCTAGTGTACCGTCTCCTCTGCCTAGTGCACCCTCTCCTCTGTCTAGTGCACCCTCTCCTCTGCCTAGTGCACCGTCTCCTCTGCCTAGTGCACCGTCTCCTCTGCCTAGTGCACCCTCTCCTCTGTCTAGTGCACCGTCTCCTCTGCCTAGTGTACCGTCTCCTCTGCCTAGTGCACCCTCTCCTCTGCCTAGTGCACCGTCTCCTCTGCCTTGTGCACCCTCTCCTCTGCCTAGTGCACCCTCTCCTCTGTCTAGTGCACCGTCTCCTCTGCCTAGTGCACCGTCTCCTCTGCCTAGTGCACCCTCTCTGCCTAGTGCACCCTCTCCTCTGTCTAGTGCACCGTCTCCTCTGCCTAGTGCACCGTCTCCTCTGCCTAGTGCACCCTCTCCTCTGTCTAGTGCACCGTCTCCTCTGCCTAGTGCACCGTCTCCTCTGCCTAGTGCACCGTCTCCTCTGCCTAGTGCACCCTCTCCTCTGCCTAGTGCACCCTCTCCTCTGCCTAGTGCACCCTCTCCTCTGCCTAGTGCACCGTCTCCTCTGCCTAGTGCACCCTCTCCTCTGCCTAGTGCACCGTCTCCTCTGCCTAGTGCACCGTCTCCTCTGCCTAGTGCACCCTCTCCTCTGCCTAGTGCACCCTCTCCTCTGCCTAGTGCACCGTCTCCTCTGTCTAGTGCACCATCTCCTCTGCCTAGTGCACCGTCTCCTCTGTCTAGTGCACCCTCTCCTCTGTCTAGTGCACCGTCTCCTCTGCCTAGTGCACCGTCTCCTCTGTCTAGTGCACCGTCTCCTCTGCCTAGTGCACCGTCTCCTCTGTCTAGTGCACCGTCTCCTCTGTCTAGTGCACCGTCTCCTCTGTCTAGTGCACCCTCTCCTCTGCCTAGTGCACCATCTCCTCTGCCTAGTGCACCATCTCCTCTGCCTAGTGCACCCTCTCCTCTGTCTAGTGCACCGTCTCCTCTGTCTAGTGCACCCTCTCCTCTGTCTAGTGCACCCTCTCCTCTGTCTAGTGCACCGTCTCCTCTGCCTAGTGCACCCTCTCCTCTGTCTAGTGCACCGTCTCCTCTGCCTAGTGCACCGTCTCCTCTGCCTAGTGCACCGTCTCCTCTGTCTAGTGCACCCTCTCCTCTGTCTAGTGCACCGTCTCCTCTGCCTAGTGCACCGTCTCCTCTGTCTAGTGCACCGTCTCCTCTGTCTAGTGCACCCTCTCCTCTGCCTAGTGCACCGTCTCCTCTGTCTAGTGCACCGTCTCCTCTGCCTAGTGCACCGTCTCCTCTGTCTAGTGCACCCTCTCCTCTGCCTAGTGCACCCTCTCCTCTGCCTAGTGCACCGTCTCCTCTGCCTAGTGCACCATCTCCTCTGCCTAGTGCACCATCTCCTCTGCCTAGTGCACCCTCTCCTCTGCCTAGTGCACCGTCTCCTCTGCCTAGTGCACCGTCTCCTCTGCCTAGTGCACCCTCTCCTCTGCCTAGTGCACCCTCTCCTCTGCCTAGTGCACCGTCTCCTCTGCCTAGTGCACCCTCTCCTCTGCCTAGTGCACCCGCTCCTCTGCCTAGTGCACCCTCTCCTCTGTCTAGTGCACCCTCTCCTCTGTCTAGTGCACCCTCTCCTCTGCCTAATGCACCCTCTCCTCTGCCTAGTGCACCCTCTCCTCTGTCTAGTGCACCGTCTCCTCTGCCTAGTGCACCGTCTCCTCTGCCTAGTGCACCGTCTCCTCTGCCTAGTGCACCCTCTCCTCTGCCTAGTGCACCCTCTCCTCTGTCTAGTGCACCCTCTCCTCTGCCTAGTGCACCCTCTCCTCTGTCTAGTGCACCCTCTCCTCTGCCTAGTGCACCCTCTCCTCTGTCTAGTGCACCGTCTCCTCTGCCTAGTGCACCCTCTCCTCTGCCTAGTGCACCCTCTCCTCTGTCTAGTGCACCGTCTCCTCTGCCTAGTGCACCGTCTCCTCTGCCTAGTGCACCCTCTCCTCTGCCTAGTGCACCCTCTCCTCTGCCTAGTGCATCGTCTCCTCTGCCTAGTGCACCCTCTCCTCTGCCTAGTGCACCGTCTCCTCTGCCTAGTGCACCGTCTCCTCTGCCTAGTGCACCCTCTCCTCTGCGTAGTGCACCATCTCCTCTGCCTAGTGCACCCTCTCCTCTGCCTAGTGCACCCTCTCCTCTGTCTAGTGCACCCTCTCCTCTGTCTAGTGCACCGTCTCCTCTGCCTAGTGCACCGTCTCCTCTGCCTAGTGCACCCTCTCCTCTGCCTAGTGCACCCTCTCCTCTGCCTAGTGCACCGTCTCCTCTGTCTAGTGCACCGTCTCCTCTGTCTAGTGCACCCTCTCCTCTGCCTAGTGCACCCTCTCCTCTGCCTAGTGCACCCTCTCCTCTGCCTAGTGCACCCTCTCCTCTGCCTAGTGCACCCTCTCCTCTGCCTAGTGCACCCTCTCCTCTGCCTAGTGCACCCTCTCCTCTGCCTAGTGCACCCTCTCCTCTGCCTAGTGCACCCTCTACTCTGCCTAGTGCACCGTCTCCTCTGCCTAGTGCACCCTCTCCTCTGCCTAGTGCACCATCTCCTCTGCCTAGTGCACCCTCTCCTCTGCCTAGTGCACCCTCTCCTCTGCCTAGTGCACCCTCTCCTCTGCCTAGTGCACCCTCTCCTCTGCCTAGTGCACCCTCTCCTCTGCCTAGTGCACCGTCTCCTCTGCCTAGTGCACCCTCTCCTCTGCCTAGTGCACCCGCTCCTCTGCCTAGTGCACCCTCACCTCTGCCTAGTGCACCCTCTCCTCTGCCTAGTGCACCCTCTCCTCTGCCTAGTGCACCCGCTCCTCTGCCTAGTGCACCCTCACCTCTGCCTAGTGCACCCTCTCCTCTGCCTAGTGCACCCTCTCCTCTGCCTAGTGTACCGTCTCCTCTGCCTAGTGCACACTCTCCTCTGCCTAGTGCACACTCTCCTCTGCCTAGTGCACACTCTCCTCTGCCTAGTGCACCCTCTCCTCTGTCTAGTGCACACTCTCCTCTGCCTAGTGCACACTCTCCTCTGCCTAGTGCACACTCTCCTCTGCCTAGTGCACACTCTCCTTTGGCTGCCTTACATGGAGAGAAGCGTGCATCATTAGAGGCACTGGAGCTAACTATCTGTGTTCCTCCAACGAAGTTACTCCCTTAGAGTGCTCAGGCCAGCCCTGGCACTAGCACAGGTGTCACACACTAGTACCACCAGAGAAGTCCGATCTGATGTTACATTTTGGTTCCACATTTTGATGATGTATCTCTTGTATTAAAACTCTGATGATTATTGATGTACTGTATGTGTTGTGCAGGTAGGCTATCAATCATTACATAGATGAAAACCACTACAGTGTCAGAATCTGTGACAGAATGTGAGGATAAATTTGTCACAACATCTTAATCATTTCAGGAAGTGAAGAGGAAGTGACTAAACGGGCTAAGTAAGCCTGGAAGGCACTGCTCTGTGCTTGGTTTTTCTAGAGTTAAACCATGCAATTGGCTCTGTCAAGAGGTCAGACATAACAACAGGCACCTAAATGGGACATACAGTGCCTTGCAAGAGTATCCATCCCCTTGGCGTTTTCCTATTTTGTTGCATTACAACCTGTAATTTAAATTGATTTTTATTTGGAGTTCATGTAATGGACATACACAAAATAGTCCAAATTGTTGAAGTGAAATGAAAAAAAACTTTTTGTTAAAAATAAAAAAATAAAAAATGAAAAGTGGTGCGTGCATATGTTTGCTATGAAGCCCCTAAATAAGATCTGGTGCAACCAATTACCTTCAGAAGTCACATAATTAGTTATAGAAAGTCCACCCGTGTGCAATCTAAGTGTCACATGATCTGTCACATAATCTCAGTATACATACACCTGTTCTGAAAGGCCAAAGATTCTGCAGCACCACTAAGCAAGGGGCAACACCAAGCAAGCGACACCATGAAGACCAAGGAGCTCTACAAACAGACCAGGGTAAAAGTTTTGGAGAAGTACAGATCAGGGTTGGGTTATAAAAAAGATCTGTATCTCTGAACATCCCATGGAGCACCATTATATCCATTACTAAAAAAATTGAAAGAATATGGCACCATAACAAACCTGCCAAGAGACGGCCACCCACCAAAACTCACGGACCAGGCAAGGAGGGCATTAATCAGAGAGGCAACAAAGAGACCAAAGATAACCCTTTTTGGCCATCAAGGAAAACACTATGTCTGGCACGAACCCAACACCTCTCATCACCTCGAGAACACCATCCCCACAGTGAAGCATGGTGTAACGTAGTTCGTCTGCTGTTTGAAGAGAGTCAGACCGAAATGCAGCGTGTAGGTTACTCATGACTTTTAATGAAGATAAAGCGGTACATGAAATAACTGAAAATACAAAAACAACAAACGAGTGAAACTAATTACAGCCTATCTGGTGACTAACACAGAGACAGGTACAATCACCCACGAAATACAACATATAAACCCATGTCACACCCTGGCCTACCCAAACAATTAACAAAACACAAGATACAATGACCAAGGCGTGACAGAACCCCCCCCCCCTAAGGTGCGGACTCCGGGACGCACCTCAAGAGCATAGGGAGGGTCCGGGTGGGCGTCTGTCCATGGTGGCGGTTCTGACTCGGGACGTGGACCCCACTCCATAAATGTCCTAATTCCTCCCCTTCGCGTCCTAGGATAATCCACCTTCTCCGCCGACCATGGCCTAATAGTCCTCACCCTGATCCCCACATAACTGAGGGGCAGCTCGGGACAGAGGGGCAGCTCGGGACAGAGGGGCAGCTCGGGACAGAGGGGCAGCTCGGGACAGAGGGGCAGCTCGGGACAGAGGGGCAGCTCAGGACAGAGGGGCAGCTCGGGACAGAGGGGCATCTCAGGACAGCAGGGCAGCTCAGGACAGAGGGGCATCTCAGGACAGAGGGGCAGCTCGGGACAGAGGGGCAGCTCGGGATAGAGGGGCAGCCCGGGACAGAGGGGCAGCCCGGGACCGAAGCAGCCCGGTACTGAGGGGAAGCCCGGTACTGAGAGGCAGCCCAGTACAGAGAGGATGCCTAGTACTGAGAGGAAGCTCAGTACTGAGAGGAAGCTCAGGCAGGTAGTAGGCTCCGGTAAATCCTGGCTGGCTGGTGGAACTGGATGATTCAGGTTGTCTGGCCGATCTAGAAGATCTTGGCAGACTGGCACTTCTGGCGGATCCTGGCAGACTGGCACTTCTGGTGGATCCTGGCAGACTGGTGATGCTGGGCTGACTGGCGGCGCTGGGCAGACTGGGAGCACTGGTGGCGCTGAACAGAGGAGACTCCGGCAGCGCAGGAGAGGAGAAAGGCTCTGGCTGCGCTAAACAGGCGGGAGACTCCAACAGCGCAGGAGAGGAGAACAGCTCTGGCTGCGCTAAACAGGCGAGGCGCACTGGACGCGCTGGGCCGACTGGGAGCACTGGTGGCGCTGGACAGACAGGAGACTCCGGCAGCGCAGGAGAGGAGAAAGGCTCTGACTGCGCTAAACAGGCGGGAGACTCCGATAGCGCAGGAGAGGAGAACAGCTCTGGTTGCGCTAAACAAGCGGGAGACTCCGGCAGCGCAGGAGGGGAGAAAAGCTCTGGCTGCGCTGAACAGGCGAGGCGCACTGGACGCGCTGGGCCGACTGGGAGCACTGGTGGCGCTGGACAGACAGGAGACTCCGGCAGCGCAGGAGAGGAGAAAGGCTCTGACTGCGCTAAATAGGCGGGAGACTCCGATAGCGCAGGAGAGGAGAACAGCTCTGGTTGCGCTAAACAAGCGGGAGACTCCGGCAGCGCAGGAGGGGAGAAAAGCTCTGGCTGCGCTGAACAGGCGAGGCGCACTGGACGCGCTGGGCCGACTGGAAGCACTGGTGGCGCTGGACAGACAGGAGACTCCGGCAGCGCAGGAGAGGAGAAAGGCTCTGGCTGCGCTAAACAGGCTGGAGACTCCGATAGCACAGGAGGGGAGAAAAGCACTGGCTGTGCTGAACAGGCGAGGCGCACTGGAGGCCTGGTGCGTGGTGCTGGAACTGGTGGTACTGGCGCGAGGACACGCACAGGAAGCCTGGTGCGGAGAGCTGCTACCGGAGGACTGGTGTGTAGAGGTGGCTCTGGATAGACCGGACCGTGCAGGCGCACTGGAGCTCTTGAGCACCGAGCCTGCCCAAGCTTACCTGGCTCGATGCCCACTCTAGCCCGGCCAATAGGAAGGGCTGGTATGAGTCGCAGCTGGCTCTGCACCCGCACTGGAAACACCGTGCGCTCCATAGCATAACACGGTGCCTGCCCGGTCTCTCTAACCCAACGGTGAGCACAGGGAGCATGCGCAGGTTTCCTACCTGGCATAACTATTCTCCCTTTTACCCCCCCCCAATAATTTTTTTGGGGTGACTTTCCGGTTTACAACCGCGTCGCAGTGCTGCCTCCTCATACTCGCGCCTCTCCGCTTTAGCTACTTCTATTTCCTCCTTGGGACGGCGATATTCTCCCGGCTGCGCCCAGGGTCCTTTTCCGTCTAATATCATCTCCCAAGACCAGAGGTCCTCATATTGCTGCTCCTCACAATTAACAGGGAGAGTAGGCTCAGGTCTGACTCCTGACTCTGCCACTCTCTCTCTGCGCTTTCCCCCGTTACCTACGGTTTTCGCTCTGTATAGCCGTGCTTTCCTTTTCGATTCCATCCGTGTATAGCCCTCTTCGCATTGCTGTAGGGAATCCCAGGCAGGCTCCTGCACTCGCTCTGGGTCGGCCGCCCACCTGTCGATTTCCTCCCACGTAGTATACTCCTTGCTTCTGTTGTCCATAACGTCCTCCTTCAGATCCTGCCAGTTCACACGCTGCTCGGTCTGTGAATGGTGGTGGGTGATTCTGTAACGTAGTTCGTCTGCTGTTTGAAGAGAGTCAGACCGAAATGCAGCGTGTAGGTTACTCATGACTTTTAATGAAGATAAAGCGGTACATGAAATAACTGAAAATACAAAAACAACAAACGAGTGAAACTAATTACAGCCTATCTGGTGACTAACACAGAGACAGGTACAATCACCCACGAAATACAACATATAAACCCATGTCACACCCTGGCCTACCCAAACAATTAACAAAACACAAGATACAATGACCAAGGCGTGACACATGGTGGTGGCGGCATCATGCTGTGAGGATGTTTTTCATCGGCAGGGACTGGGAAACTGGTCAGAATTGAAGGAATGATGATGGCTCTAAATACAGGGATATTCTTGAGGGAAACCTGTTTCAGTCTTCCAGAGATTTGAGACTGGGACAGAGGTTCACCTTCCAGCAGGACAATGACCCTAAGCATACTGCTAAAGCAACACCTAATTGGTTTAAGTGGAAACTTTAAATGTCCTGGAATGGCCTAGTCAAAGCCCAGACCTCAATTCAATTGAGAATCTGTGGTATGACTTAAAGATTGCTGTACACCAGCGGAACCCATCCAACTTGAAGGAGCTGGAGCAGTTTTGCCTTGAATGGGTAAAAATCCCAGTGGCTAGATGTGGCAAGCTTATAGAGACATACCCCAAGAGACTTGCAGCTGTAATAGCTGAAAAAGGTGGCTCTACAACGTATTGACTTTGGGGTGAATAGTTATGCACACTCAAGTTTTATTTTTATTTTGTCTTATTTCTTGTTTGTTTCACAACAACAAAAATATTTTGCATCGTCAAAGTGTTAGGCATGTTGTGTAAATCAAATGATACAAACCCCCAAACAATCTATTTTAATTCCAGGTTGTAAGGCAACAAAATAGGAAAAATGCCAAGGGGGGTGAATACTTTCACAAGCCACTGTAATTATTCCCAGGATTGGGTGACACAAATTGGAAGAGAGATACTTTGTAGTATACCCTGGGTAAAGAAGCTATCAACTGCTAAAGGCATAAGCAAGTATTAAGTAAGTGTAGGATCATCATGGGAGAATGACATAGCATGGAGTCTCTTCGACCATGTGCAACGAAAGTGTTCCTTTAAGAGCTGGGATGGAGATGCTGGGTGTCTGGTCCTTGGGAAGAGAGAGAGAGAGAGCGAGAGAGAGAGGAATTTGCCTGAGAGAATGAGAGAAGGTATGTGAGATTACCTGTCACACCGGGGCTCCTGTGTGTTTGCTGTTTGTTGGTTAAGTTCCAATCCGATAACAATCCCTGTATCCTTGTTGACCCCTCTCTCTGATCAAAGGACTGGACTGTATCAAGTAACAAATAGGGTAATTGCTCCACTTACCCTTCTGGTGGGCTAAATACTATTCATTGTCATAGGTCTTACATCTCTATCCAAACTGGACAGATCTGGGACTGGGGATAGTGATCAACGGCAGATCAAAGAGAACAAGAAGGGAGCATACATTGCTTGGGAAGATTTACTGCAGAGTCCTAATGTCAAGTCAACCCATCAGCAACACAACCTCTGACCAATGGAGATGAAGAATTTCCTAGTTAACTGACATTTTGACAGTGTGCAATGCCAGAAAGGCAGACTTTTGACACCCCACAAATATTGCTTTCACCATTTCTGATTTACTGTACTGAGCTTTCACCATTTCTGATTTACTGTACTGAGCTTTCACCATTTCTGATTTACTGTACTGAGCTTTTACCATTTCTGATTTACTGTACTGAGCTTTTACCATTTCTGATTTACTGTACTGAGCTTTCACCATTTCTGATTTACTGTACTGAGCTTTCACCATTTCTGATTTACTGTACTGAGCTTTTACCATTTCTGATTTACTGTACTGAGCTTTCACCATTTCTGATTTACTGTACTGAGCTTTTACCATTTCTGATTTACTGTACTGAGCTTTCACCATTTCTGATTTACTGTACTGAGCTTTCACCATTTCTGATTTACTGTACTGAGCTTTTACCATTTCTGATTTACTGTACTGAGCTTGTCATGTTTGTCATTTATTATCATGTCTTGTCCCTGTGCTCCCCAGTCTATTCGTTTCCCTCTGCTGGTCTTATTAGGTTCTTTCCCTCTTTCTATCCCTCTCTCTCCCCCTCCCTCTCTCACTCTCTCGCTCTCTCTTCTCTCTTTCGTTCCGTTCCTGCTCCCAGCTGTTCCTATTCCCCTAATCATCATTTAGTCTTCCCACACCTGTTCCCGATCCTTTCCCCTGATTGGAGTCCCTATTTATTCCTTTGTGTTCCGTTCCTGTCCTGTCGGTTCCTTGTTTAGTATTCACCGTGCTGTGATTGTGTATCGCCCTGTCCTGTCGTGTTTTTGCCTTCATCAGATGCAGCGTGTGAGCAGGTGTCTCTGTCAGCTACGGCCTGCGCCTACCCGAAGCGACCTGCAGTCTGTGGCCGCTTCTCCTGTTATTCCCCTCTACAGACTAGAGGATTTCTGTTATTCCCTGTTTGGACATTTCCTGTTAAGGATTCAGGATTTGTCGTTTTCTGTTTGGACTTGAATAAACTCTGTTTCTGTTAAGTCGCTTTTGGGTCCTCTTTCACCTGCATGACAGAAGGAACCGACCAAGGAATGGACCCAGCGACTTCAGACGCTCGTTACACTGCCGTCAAGATCCAAGGAGCCATGCTCGGCAGACACGAGCAGGAATTGTCTGCTGCTCGCCATGCCGTGGAGAACCTGGCCGCTCAGGTTTCCGACCTCTCTGGACAGTTCCAGAGTCTACGTCTCGTGCCACCTGTTACTTCCTGGCCTGCCGAGCCTCCAGAACCTAGGGTTAATAACCCACCTTGCTACTCCGGGCAGCCCACTGAGTGCCGCTCCTTTCTCACGCAGTGTGAGATTGTGTTCTCTCTCCAACCCAACACATACTCTAGAGAGAGAGCTCGGGTTGCTTACGTCATTTCACTCCTTACTGGCCGGGCTCGAGAATGGGGCACAGCTATCTGGGAGGCAAGGGCTGATTGCTCTAACAAGTTCCAGAACTTTAAAGAGGAGATGATTCGGGTTTTTGACCGTTCAGTTTTTGGTAGGGAGGCTTCTAGGGCCCTGGCTTCCTTATGCCAAGGTGAACGGTCCATAACGGATTATTCTATTGAGTTTCGCACTCTTGCTGCCTCTAGTGAGTGGAACGAGCCGGCGCTGCTCGCTCGTTTTCTGGAGGGACTCCACGCAGTGGTTAAGGATGAGATTCTCTCCCGGGAGGTTCCTTCAGATGTGGACTCTTTGATTGCTTTCGCCATCCGCATAGAACGACGGGTAGATCTTCGTCACCGGGCTCGTGGAAGAGAGCTCGCATCAACGGTGTTTCCTGCTCCGCATCGCAACCATCTCCCTCCTCTGGCTTTGAGACTGAGCCCATGCAGCTGGGAGGGATTCGCATCTCGACTAAGGAGAGGGAACGGAGGATCACCAACCGCCTGTGCCTCTATTGCGGAGTTGCTGGACATTTTGTTAATTCATGTCCAGTAAGAGGCCAGAGCCCATCAGTAAGCGGAGGGCTACTGGTGAGCGCTACTACTCAGGTCTCTTCATCTAGATCTTGTACTACTATGTCGGTCCATCTACGCTGGACCGGTTCGGGTGCTACATGCAGTGCCTTGATTGACTCTGGGGCTGAGGGTTGTTTCATGGACGAAGCATGGGTTCGGAAACATAACATTCCTTTCAGACCGTTAGACAAGCCTACGCCCATGTTTGCCTTAGATGGTAGTCATCTTCCCAGTATCAAATTTGAGACACTACCTTTAACTCTCACAGTATCTGGTAACCACAGTGAGACTATTTCTTTTTTGATTTTCCGTTCACCGTTTACACCTGTTGTTTTGGGTCATCCCTGGCTAGTTTGTCATAATCCTTCTATTAATTGGTCTAGTAATTCTATCCTATCCTGGAACGTTTCTTGTCATGTGAAGTGTTTAATGTCTGCCATCCCTCCCGTTTCTTCTGTCCCTACTTCTCAGGAGGAACCTGGCGATTTGACAGGAGTGCCGGAGGAATATCATGATCTGCGCACGGTCTTCAGTCGGTCCCGAGCCAACTCCCTTCCTCCTCACCGGTCGTATGATTGTAGTATTGATCTCCTTCCGGGGACCACTCCTCCTCGAGGTAGACTATACTCTCTGTCGGCTCCCGAACGTAAGGCTCTTGAGGATTATTTGTCTGTGTCTCTTGACGCCGGTACCATAGTGCCTTCTTCTTCTCCGGCCGGGGCGGGGTTCTTTTTTGTTAAGAAGAAGGACGGTACTCTGCGCCCTGCGTGGATTATCGAGGGCTGAATGACATAACGGTTAAGAATCGTTATCCGCTTCCCCTTATGTCATCAGCCTTCGAGATTCTGCAGGAGCCAGGTGCTTTACTAAGTTGGACCTTAAATAACGCTTACCATCTCGTGCGCATCAGAGAGGGGGACGAGTGGAAAACGGCGTTTAACACTCCGTTAGGGCATTTTGAGTACCGGGTTCTGCCGTTCGGTCTCGCCAATGCGCCAGCTGTTTTTCAGGCATTAGTTAATGATGTTCTGAGAGACATGCTGAACATCTTTGTTTTTGTCTATCTTGACGATATCCTGATTTTTCTCCGTCACTCGAGATTCATGTTCAGCACGTTCGACGTGTTCTACAGCGCCTTTTAGAGAATTGTCTCTACGTAAAGGCTGAGAAGTGCTCTTTTCATGTCTCCTCCATTACTTTTCTCGGTTCCGTTATTTCCGCTGAAGGCATTCAGATGGATTCCGCTAAGGTCCAAGCTGTCAGTGATTGGCCCGTTCCAAGGTCACGTGTCGAGTTGCAGCGCTTTTTAGGTTTCGCTAATTTCTATCGGCGTTTCATTCGTAATTTCGGTCAAGTTGCTGCCCTCTCACAGCTCTTACTTCTGTCAAGACGTGTTTTAAGTGGTCCGGTTCCGCCCAGGAGCTTTTGATCTTCTAAAAGAACGTTTTACGTCCGCTCCTATCCTCGTTACTCCTGACGTCACTAGACAATTCATTGTCGAGGTTGACGCTTCAGAGGTAGGCGTGGGAGCCATTCTATCCCAGCTTCCAGTCTGACGATAAGGTTCATCCTTGCGCTTATTTTTCTCATCGCCTGTCGCCATCTGAGCGCAACTATGATGTGGGTAACCGTGAACTGCTCGCCATCCGCTTAGCCCTAGGCGAATGGCGACAGTGGTTGGAAGGGGCGACCGTTCCTTTGTCGTTTGGACAGACCATAAGAACCTTGAGTACATCCGTTCTGCCAAACGACTTAATGCCCGTCAAGCTCGTTGGGCGTTGTTTTTCGCTCGTTTCGAGTTTGTGATTTCTTACCGTCCGGGTAGCAAGAACACCAAGCCTGATGCCTTATCCCGTCTGTTTAGTTCTTCTGTGGCTTCTACTGATCCCGAGGGGATTCTTCCTTATGGGCGTGTTGTCGGGTTAACAGTCTGGGGAATTGAAAGACAGGTTAAGCAAGCACTCACGCACACTGCGTCGCCGTGCGCTTGTCCTAGTAACCTCCTTTCGTTCCTGTTTCCACTCGTCTGGCTGTTCTTCAGTGGGCTCACTCTGCCAAGTTAGCTGGTCATCCCGGTGTTCGAGGCACTCTTGCGTCTATTCGCCAGCGCTTTTGGTGGCCGACTCAGGAGCGTGACACGCGCCGTTTCGTGGCTGCTTGTTCGGACTGCGCGCAGACTAAGTCGGGTAACTCTCCTCCTGCCGGTCGTCTCAGACCGCTCCCCATTCCTTCTCGACCATGGTCTCACATCGCCTTAGACTTCATTACCGGTCTGCCTTTGTCTGCGGGGAAGACTGTGAGAGCCGCCAATAAACGCAGGATTAAGAGTCCAAGGTATTGTTGCGGCCAGAGAGTGTGGCTTTCCACTCGCAACCTTCCTATTACGACAGCTTCTCGTAAGTTGACTCCGCGGTTCATTGGTCCGTTCCGTGTCTCCCAGGTCGTCAATCCTGTCGCTGTGCGACTGCTTCTTCCGCGACATCTTCGTCGCGTCCATCCTGTCTTCCATGTCTCCTGTGTTAAGCCCTTTCTTCGCACCCCGTTCGTCTTCCCTCCCCCCTCCCGTCCTTGTCGAGAGCGCACCTATTTACAAGGTACATAAGATCATGGACATGCGTTCTCGGGGACGGGGTCACCAATACTTAGTGGATTGGGAGGGTTACGGTCCTGAGGAGGGAGTTGGGTTCCGTCTCGGGACGTGCTGGACCGTTCACTCATCGATGATTTCCTCCGTTGCCGCCAGGATTCCTCTCGAGTGCGCCAGGAGGCGCTCGGTGAGTGGGGGTACTGTCATGTTTGTCATTTATTATCATGTCTTGTCCCTGTGCTCCCCAGTCTATTCGTTTCCTCTGCTGGTCTTATTAGGTTCTTTCCTCTTTCTATCCTCTCTCCCCTCCCTCTCTCACTCTCTCGCTCTCTCTTCTCTCTTTCGTTCCGTTCCTGCTCCCAGCTGTTCCTATTCCCCAATCATCATTTAGTCTTCCCACACCTGTTCCCGATCCTTTCCCTGATTGGAGTCCCTATTTATTCCTTTGTGTTCCGTTCCTGTCCTGTCGGTTCCTTGTTTAGTATTCACCGTGCTGTGATTGTGTATCGCCCTGTCCTGTCGTGTTTTTGCCTTCATCAGATGCTGCGTGTGAGCAGGTGTCTCTGTCAGCTACGGCCTGCGCCTACCCGGAGCGACCTGCAGTCTGTGGCCGCTTCTCCTGTTATTCCCCTCTACAGACTAGAGGATTTCTGTTATTCCCTGTTTGGACATTTCCTGTTAAGGATTCAGGATTTGTCGTTTTCTGTTTGGACTTGAATAAACTCTGTTTCTGTTAAGTCGCTTTTGGGTCCTCTTTCACCTGCATGACAGAGCTTTCACCATTTGCAAATTTCATGCAGAGTAGATTGTTTAGAGGAATTTGTAATGCTAATATTTTTGTCATTTAGCAGACACTTATCCAGAGTGACTTACAGGAGCAATTAGGGTTAAGTGCATTGCTCAAGGGCAAATCAACAGATTTTTCATCTAGTTGGCTCAGGGATTCAAACCAGCAACCTTTCGGTTACTGGCCCAGCACTCTTGACATACATTTACATTTAAGTCATTTAGCAGACGCTCTTATCCAGAGCGACTTACAAATTGGTGCATTCACCTTATGACATCCAGTGGAACAGTCACTTTACAATAGTGCATCTAAATCTTAAAGGGGGGTGAGAAGGATTACTTATCCTATCCTAGGTATTCCTTAAAGAGGTGGGGTTTCAGGTGTCTCCGGAAGGTGGTGATTGACTCCGCTGTCCTGGCGTCGTGAGGGAGTTTGTTCCACCATTGGGGGGCCAGAGCAGCGAACAGTTTTGACTGGGCTGAGCGGGAACTGTACTTCTTCAGTGGTAGGGAGGCGAGCAGGCCAGAGGTGGATGAACGCAGTGCCCTTGTTTGGGTGTAGGGCCTGATCAGAGCCTGGAGGTACTGAGGTGCCGTTCCCCTCACAGCTCCGTAGGCAAGCACCATGGTCTTGTAGCGGATGCGAGCTTCATCTGGAAGCCAGTGACCACTAGGCTACCTGCCGTGTGTGTGTTTCATTATTGATTTACAGTAAGTATCAAATTAAAAGTGATACAAAATGTATTTCTTCTCTTGCATTGAGAGAAATTACAATTCCATAAACAGTATATACATAAATTAAATAAACCTACTATATCCATTACTTACTTTGCCGCAAACATTTAGAATGAGTAGTGTTGAGACTGTAAATAAAGAGTAGTGTTGAGACTGTAAATAAAGAGTAGTGTTGAGACTGTAGATAAAGAGTAGTGTTGAGACTGTAAATAAAGAGTAGTGTTGAGACTGTAGATAAAGAGTAGTGTTGAGACTGTAGATGAAGAGTAGTGTTGAGACTGTATATAAAGAGTAGTGTTGCGACTGTATATAAAGAGTAGTGTTGAGACTGTATATAAAGAGTAGTGTTGAGACTGTAGATAAAGAGTAGTGTTGAGACTGTAGATAAAGAGTAGTGTTGAGACTGTAGATAAAGAGTAGTGTTGAGACTGTAGATAAAGAGTAGTGTTGAGACTGTAGATAAAGAGTAGTGTTGAGACTGTAGATAAAGAGTAGTGTTGAGACTGTAGATAAAGAGTAGTGTTGAGACTGTAGTGTAGATAAAGAGTAGTGTTGAGACTGTAGTGTAGATAAAGAGTAGTGTTGAGACTGTAGTGTAGATAAAGAGTAGTGTTGAGACTGTAGATAAAGAGTAGTGTTGAGACTGTATATAAAGAGTAGTGTTGAGACTGTAGATAAAGAGTAGTGTTGAGACTGTAGTGTAGATAAAGAGTAGTGTTGAAACTGAAGTGTAGATAAAGAGTAGTGTAGAGACCGTAGATAAAGAGCAGTGTTGAGACTGTAGTGTAGATAAAGAGTAGTGTTGAGACTGTAGTGTAGATAAAAAGTAGTGTTGAGACTGTAGTATAGATAAAGAGTAGTGTTGAGACTGTAGGGTAGATAGAGAGTAGTGTTGAGACTGTAGTGTAGATAAAGAGTAGTGTTGAGACTGTAGTGTAGATAAAGAGTAGTGTTGAGACTGTAGATAAAGAGTAGTGTTAAGACTGTAGTGTAGATAAAGAGTAGTGTTGAGACTGTAGTGTAGATAAAGAGTAGTGTTGAGACTGTAGTGTAGATAAATAGTAGTGTTGAGGCTGTAGATAAAGAGTAGTGTTGAGACTGTAGATAAAGAGTAGTGTTGAGACTGTAGTGTAGATAAAGAGTAGTGTTGAGACTGTAGTGTAGATAAAGCAGCAGACAAAGCTAACTGCTGTCACTTCTATTTGCCATTTTCTTTAGTATATTATATATCATATCAACCATGTCATTGAACACCTAGTGATAGCAATACGTCTGCTGTCCCATGCAGTCCCACAGTAAATGGATCAAAACAAGCCTCATTTGGATAACTGGTTCAATTTTACATTTCAGAATCTGAATTGTGCAAGATGCAACAGGTACTGTAGTGCTTTCAAGGCTGTCTGCATACCAGGGTGACCGCAGAGCAGTCTAATACTCTCCTTATTCCAACACCCCCACCCCCACCCCCCACCCCCCACCCCCACCCCTCCGGCTTTCTCTCTGATAAAACCTTGTACTCCTTCCAAAAAAAATACATTTCTTCGGGTTGTGTACATT
Organism: Oncorhynchus gorbuscha; assembly: GCF_021184085.1. Classification (NCBI taxonomy): domain Eukaryota; kingdom Metazoa; phylum Chordata; class Actinopteri; order Salmoniformes; family Salmonidae; genus Oncorhynchus; species Oncorhynchus gorbuscha. The sequence continues at coordinate 21,183,181 of NC_060182.1, read as the reverse complement.
TGTTTGTGTTTACGCCTAAAGCGACGTCTTTTTATGACACTTGACAAAGTCTTCCATTTAGAAAGAGAGTGAAAATGTAGTAGAAAAGGAGCCTCTTTTACAAAGAGGAGCTGTGTTTTAAAATGGCCGACGTACAGCTGTCATACATTACAGGACCCGAGCAGCCAGAGAGTCAGTTTCATTAGCAGGCATTACAAACAAACGGAAACATTCCCACTTGCCATTGTTCTTGTCACTGTCATACAATAGTATACTGCTCTGTTAGGGAGATTGATGCCTGTGTGTTTATCTCTCCTCTCTCTGAGTGACTGGTTATTATCGAGGCGTATTCATAAATACAAACAGCAATCAGCATAAATCCTGTCACTGCTACCGTTTCATAAAATATGCTGAACAAATAGGATTCTAAAGATGGGCCTGATTCCTTGTTATTTCTATCTAATTATATAACTAGTCACTGATGCACGCTCTTAAGACTCATACCCAACACGCCCAGATAATGGTCTTGTTCGAGGGGGGAATTTCCCACTCTTCACGTTATCTTATCTCCCCAATAGCCCGAGGAGATGAACGGGCACCCATCTACAGCCTAGGGGAACCAAAACCTCTGTTTGGAAAACAAGAAATACCGTATGACATTCAACAATGTCTCCACCTGAGAGACAGACACTCCAAGCCTGTGGAAAGACTCTTCAGACTGATACAGTGTCACTGTGTAGGCATGATGATCTGTTCTGAGGCCTGTCCTACCTCAGCAGCCTGTCATGGGTCAGGAATGTCACGTGGACATCTCGAGACTGCTCGTGGATAGTGTTTTTTTTTTGCGTTTATTGTAAAATATTGTCTTTATGCCATAATGCCAACATTACAGGTAATCTAATTTAAGGAAGCAGGCAGCACTCATTCACTGTAGTGTAACTGTAGTGTAACTGTAGTGTAACTGTAGTGTAATTGTAGTGTAACTGTAGTGTAATTGTAGTGTAACTGTAGTGTAACTGTAGTGTAACTGTAGTGTAACCTGCATGTCCGTTGTATTTCCTTTGTTACATTTCAACTTGTTGCTGCCTGATATTGAGCCATATAAAACATATGTCAATCAGGGAACGTGGCTTGGGAACAGTTACTGGCTACATGCCAAACAACAGATAAACACACTGTACTCTCTCTCTCTACCTCCCCGCATTTCTGCCTTAAAATACCTGTACAGGTGCACATCTCAAAGTCGAGATAAAACCCAGTCTAAAACTGACCAATCATCAGTTTTCTCATACAAAACCTGAGTGTGGATCTGTACTTATAGATCTACTGAGCTCCTGACAGCAGAGTTGGAGCTGATGGTTAAAAGATGATGACTATGACAGTTTTTCTGGTGTTGCTGCTCTGCTCTCTGTCTGGGCCACATGGCCATGATGACAGAGTGGAAGACATCACTACTCAGGTTCCCTATGTAGACAGACAGAGTAGCGTGGATGAAGATCAGATTGACAGGCTGGATGAAGCTGAAGGTCACCCTGGTTCTGAGCTGACGGGACCGTAATCTGGACTGAGCTGAGGGCTCTGAGAGACATGGTGGTAGAGCAGAGAGTTGAGCTGAGGTTCATGGAGGCCAGAGTAACAGCTGCTGAGTGCCATGTGGACCAACAGCAGACAGAGAATGAAGGTGAGCGAGCTGAGAGACATGTTTATGTATATGTAGAAAACGTTCCCTACTAGCCCGGCTGGCCAGTGCCCAAAATGTATCAGCCCTGAGTGCTACAGTAGCATACCTTTTTGTATGGATGAATTTAAATTAATTGATATATTTCCGTAGAATAACAAAATCTCTGACGAAGGCTGTGAGGCCGATACGTTAGCTTATTAAATATCAGTGATCCTACCAAGAGCAGTGATCCTACCAAGAGCAGTGATCCTACCAAGAGCAGTGATCCTACCAAGAGCAGTGATCCTACCAAGAGCAGTGATCCTACCAAGAGCAGTGATCCTACCAAGAGCAGTGTGCGGTTTCCTTTTTCCTTCATCTTGTTCAACTGTTACCATGCACCTGCAAAGAGAGTGCTCAGATGTGAGTGCCTTTTGAAAATCGAATAACAGTAACAACAATATATTGTTCTTGTTATTTCAGCTCAGCAGACAAGCTGATGGACATGGAGGCCAAGATGGCAGATGCTGAGACCCACGTGGAGGAACTGCAGACAGAGACTGATGAATTAGATAATCAGGCAACAGTCAAATGAGCATTTATCACTAATGTTATGGTAACAAGGAATTAATACATTTGTCATTTTAGCACAAGCGGGTTTGCTGACAGGCAGGGGAGCCAGGATGACAGCTGCTGAACGTCGTATGGAGGAACTGCAGACAGAGAATGAAGGTGAACAATGGCAACAGATACAACAGATCACAAGCAACATGAACATTTCTAATGAGATTTTCTGCAAAGCACAAGTGATACATTAAGAGGACCACAATGAAAATAAGCCTACAGGCTTTACTTTGTGTATCCTCTATAATTGTTTATGTATGTAATGTTGTCTCTGGCTGGAGCAGCACTAATACTTTTAAATGTTTAAAAAAAAAGTCAATTAATCCACCAATCAAATCATCTCGGCTGTTGACAACAAAATGATTTCCTGTTATCTTTAGTCCAAGCAGCAGAGTTGAGTGCAATGAGAGAAAATTAGAATATCACAGAGAGCCAGATAGAGGGACTGAAGACAGACAGGGACAGTAGATAAACTCACATAGAAGTAACATGTTTTCTTCTCTCTTTGTTGAAAATTATAACATGATAATAACTGCACTCTCATAATTGTAATTTCAGCTCAAAGTGTGGAGCTGTGTGTCACAAAGGTCAAGCTCTGTGTAAGCCAGGTTGACAGCCAGTGAGAGCCAAATGGATGGACTGGAGAGAGAGCAGGAAGGTCAGAGGTGGACTGGGGACAACACCATGTGCAGTGACTACCCACTGGGCACAGACATCAATTCAATGGCTATTCCACGTTGGTCATTTAATAGAAATGACATTGAGTGGCTGCTGCCAACATACTGATTCAAATCTCTAGCCACTTTAATAATAAAACATTTGATGTAATAAATGTATCACTAGTCACTTTACACTATGTCACTTTATATAATGTTTACCCTACATTACTCATCTCATATGCATATACTGTATTCTATACCATCTACTGCATCTTGCCTATGCAGATCGGCCATCGCTCATTCATATAGTTTTATGTACATATTCTTATTCATTTCTTTACACTTGTGTGTATAAGGTAGTTGTTGTGAAATTGTTAGATTACGTGTTAGATATTACTGCACGGTCGAAACTAGAAGCACAAGCATTTCGCTACACTTGCATTAACATCTGCTAGCCATGTGTATGTGACTAATAAAATGTGATTTGAGTCAACCAGTGCGTGACCAGTGGGTAGATTTCATGGGAGTTGTGGGCTGAAATAATATATACAGTATTTATTGGTTTCAGCACAAACAATGGAGCTGAGAGATCTGTCTGTCAGGTCAAACATCACTGAGAATCAGGTGGCTGAACGGGAGACGATGGTGGTGATGCTGGAATCATCAGTGACGCCCTCCAAAGCCTTAATGATAGTGAATTAATATTGCACTGGAAAGTGTGTGACTGGTGAGTGTGAAAAGTCTGAGAGTGATAAAGTACAGCATGAGGGCAATACCTACTAATACTCCCTCTGTCCCGGTTTGACTGAGAATGAGGTCAAGTCTCACTTTGGTTGAGGTGGACATTACGTTCTGAAAACCATCAACAAATTCCTCAGATAAAAGAGGAAAATGACATCGCATGAATGTGATCATTGTTTCCTTCCCTTTGGTGTTTCACATCATAAACCTCTGGGAATGCAGCTGCATCACTGTTGAAGGTTTGACTCAGATCCATTCAGACGCTTTGTTGTGCAGTCAGTCAGATCATACATATTGACACACACACACACACACACACACACACACACACACACACACACACACACACACACACACACACACACACACACACACACACACACACACACACACACACACACACACACACACACACACACACACACACACACACACACACACACACACACACACACACACACACACACACACACACACTCTGACGGTACACACCCTTCTCTATCAGTCATCTACTACAGCCCTGATAACCATTATGAACACCACTCTGTGGCTGAAAAGAGACACGCAAGTACTCCAGTTCCCTCTATTCACTGCCAGTGGCCGTGGTTACAATAGGTTATGTTGAGAAGTAGCGTTTGGTCTCCCCCCTCTCCCTTAGCAAAGACTAAGATGAATGATGTGAGCTAAGATCTCCACAGAGATTCCAACATGAGGTCAAAGCATGCCCTCTCTGTATTTGTGTCACATGACAAGTTGTCATACTATCCTTGGGTAAGGACACATATCTACTTCCTCAAAGTATGATAGACACTTTTCTAAGAAGGTGAAAAGGGGTGTTATCTAGAACCTAAATTGGTTCTTCGGCTGTCCTCATAGGAGAACCCTTTGAATAACTCTTGTTGGTTCCAAGTAGAACCCTTTTGGTTCCAAGTATAACCATTTTGGGTTCCATGTAGAACCCTCTGTGGAAAATTGTTCTACCTGGAACCAAAAAGGGTTTCACCTAGAACCAAAAAAGGGTTCTACTATGGGGACAGCCGAAAAACCCTTTTGGAACCTTTTTTCTAAGAGTGTATGCGATAAGCAATAAATACAGTCAGTAGGCCTACATCAATTCCTTCTCCTGCAGTACGTGAGAGTCAAAAAGGGAGGCCCATGTCAGGTGAGAGTTGCTCGTCCCAGTCGGCAGGAATAATTCACCCGAGTTTATGGAAATCGCCTGCAGTGCTTTGGAGAAGCGAGGGCTTCTTTGAATGTTAAGATCCTACCCCCAGCTACAGCCACAGTACCAAGAGCTCTGCTCTGCTGCACCAAGGCTGGCTGATCAAACAGCTGCAAATAAGAAGAGGACTCTGCCATATCCTCTCTGAAATGAATACATGAATTAATGTTTACGGACATATTCAATCAATCCCTATACCAGTCTGCTGTTCCCACATGCTTCAAGAGGGCCACCATTGTTCCTGTTCCCAAGAAAGCTAAGGTAACTGAGCTAAACGACTACCGCACCGTAACACTCACTTCCGTCATCATGAAGTGCTTTGAGAGACTAGTCAAGGACCATATCACCTCCACCCTACCTGACACCCTAGACCCACTCCAATTTGCTTACCGCCCAAATAGGTCCACAGACGATGCAATCTCAACCACACTGCACACTGCCCTAACCCACCTGGACAAGAAGAATACCTATGTGAGAATGCTGTTCATCGACTACAGCTCGGCATTCAACACCATAGTACCCTCCAAGCTCGTCATCAAGCTCGAGACCCTGGGTCTCGACCCCGCCCTGTGCAACTGGGTACTGGACTTCTTGACGGGCCGCCCCCCAGGTGGTGAGGGTAGGCAACAACATCTCCTCCCCGCTGATCCTCAACACGGGGGCCCCACAAGGGTGCGTTCTGAGCCCTCTCCTGTACTCCCTGTTCACCCACGACTGCGTGGCCACGCACGCCTCCAACTCAATCATCAAGTTTGCGGACGACACAAGAGTGGTAGGCTTGATTACCAACAACGATGAGACGGCCTACAGGGAGGAGGTGAGGGCCCTCAGAGTGTCGTGTCAGGAAAATAACCTCACACTCAACGTCAACAAAACTAAGGAGATGATTGTGGACTTCAGGAAACAGCAGAAGGAACACCCCCCTATCCACATCGATGGAACAGTAGTGGAGAGGGTAGCAAGTTTTAAGTTCCTCGGCATACACATCACAGACAAACTGAATTGGTCCACTCACACTGACAGCGTCGTGAAGAAGGCACAGCAGCGCCTCTTCAACCTCAGGAGGCTGAAGAAATTTGGCTTGTCACCAAAAGCACTCACAAACTTCTACAGATGCACAATCGAGAGCATCCTGGCGGGCTGTATCACCGCCTGGTACGGCAACTGCTCCGCCCTCAACCGTAAGGCTCTCCAGAGGGTAGTGAGGACTGCACAACGCATCACCGGGGGCAAACTACCTGCCCTCCAGGACACCTACACCACCCGATGTTACAGGAAGGCCATAAAGATCATCAAGGACATCAACCACCCGAACTACTGCCTGTTCACCCCGCTATCATCCAGAAGGTGAGGTCAGTACAGGTGCATCAAAGCTGGGACCGAGAGACTGAAAAACAGCTTCTATCTCAAGGCCATCAGACTGTTAAACAGCCACCACTAACATTGAGTGGCTGCTGCCAACACACTGTCATTGACACTGACCCAACTCCAGCCACTTTAATAATGGGAATTGATGGGAAATGATGTAAATATATCACTAGCCACTTTAAACAATGCTACCTTATATAATGTTACTTACTCTACATTATTCATCTCATATGCATATGTATATACTGTACTCTACATCATCGACTGCATCCTTATGTAATACATGTATCACTAGCCACTTTAACTATGCCACTTTGTTTACTTTGTCTACACACTCATCTCATATGTATATACTGTACTCGATACCATCTACTGTATGCTGCTCTGTACCATCACTCATTCATATATCCTTATGTACATATTCCTTATCCCCTTACACTGTGTATAAGACAGTAGTTTTGGAATTGTTAGTTAGATTACTTGTTGGTTATCACTGCATTGTCGGAACTAGAAGCTCAAGCATTTCGCTACACTCGCATTAACATCTGCTAACCATGTGTATGTGACAAATAAAATTTGATTTGATTTTGATTTTGACCTTTCTTGCGTCCCACTTTTTTTCTCTCACTCTCACTCATCAGGTCCATTTTTTTTCTCTCCCAATTGCATTTAATTCTACGTTGCATGTCCCCACTATAGACAGTTTGGTTAGGGAGTTTCAAGACACTTTGCAAACAGAAAGAGCTGTTCAGAGAACCTCACTTCTACAGAGGTCATGACTGACATTGTTCAGCATTATCATCAGAGGGGAAGGGGGAAACCTAGTCAGTTGTACAACTGAATGCATTCAATCGAAATGTGTCTTCCACATTTAACCCAACCCCTCTGAATCAGAGAGGTGCTGCCTTAACCGACGTCATCGGCACCCCGAAAGTAGTTGTTGTTTGGGTTAACTGCCTTGCTCAAATACAGGGCGACAGATTCTTCCACCTTGCCGGTTTGGGGATTCAAACAAGCAACCTTTCGGTTACTGTCCCAATGCTCTAATCGCTAGGCTCAGGCTAACTCATCATAGCATTATCATCAGGGACATCAGGCCAACTTATTACAGTATTATCATCAGGGACATCAGGCCAGCTTATTACAGTCATTATCATCAGGGACATCAGGTCAGCTTATTACAGTCATTATCACCAGGGTCATCGGGCCAGCTGATTACAGTCATTATCATCAGGGACATCAGGCCAGCTTATTACAGCATTATCACCAGGGACATCAGGTCAGCTTATTACAGTCAGTATCATCAGGGACATCAGGCCAACTTATTACAGCATTATCATCAGGGACACCAGGTCAGCTTATTATAGTCATTATCATCAGGGACATCAGGCCAGCTTATTACAGCATTGTCACCGGGGACATCGGGCCAGCTTATTACAGTTATTATCACCAGGGACATCGGGCCAGCTTATTATATCATTATCATCAGGGACATCAAGGCCAATTTATTACAGCATTATCATCAGGGACATCAGGACAGCTTATTACAGTCATTATCATCAGAGACATCAGGCCAGCTTATTACAGCATTATCACCAGGGACATCAGGTCAGCTTATTACAGTCAGTATCATCAGGGACATCAGGCCAACTTATTACAGCATTATCATCAGGGACACCAGGTCAGCTTATTATAGTCATTATCATCAGGGACATCAGGCCAGCTTATTACAGCATTTTCACCGGGGACATCGGGCCAGCTTATTACAGTTATTATCACCAGGGACATCGGGCCAGCTTATTATAGTCATTATCATCAGGGACATCAAGGCCAATTTATTACAGCATTATCATCAGGGACATCAGGACAGCTTATTACAGTCATTATCATCAGGGACATCAGGCCAGTTTATTACAGCATTCCCACTGAAAACCCAATATGCAAATCCATGTGAATGTGCAGTCCAAATCAAGTCTGACAATAAAGTAGAAATTGCAAACTTTAGAAGCCTTTTTAAACCTCAAATACACTACACGTTTTCATTTGCTGCTGTGCAGGAAAATTCTCAGCAACAAAAGAGCGGTCAAATGAAGATCCTACATCTTTATTCCCAGACTCCTCTCTATCATGTTGACTTTTAATTGTGTGTGCAGCTGTGAAAACCCCCAAGATTAACGACTCTTAGTTGTGTGGTTGATGAATCAGATGGGTAGAAGAGACACAGAGGATGGTTAAGGCTTGTTAATTACCAAGGCAGGGAATTCCCTATTGGAAAAAGTCAATCACAATGTTTAATTTGCACTAGCAAATCTTTCATCTAGGTGATTTTCTTTCTGTGGGATTGTTCAGATGTGAAGGCTCATTAATCGTGACAGTGTTGGGCAGGTTGCGTGCCACCTCTCTCTCTCTCTGATGGCTTAGCTATAGGGATCTATTGAACTGTGAATGTTATGGTTAGGGCTGGGTTCATCCGTAAACCATTCAAGTACAAGGGGCAGGACTTTGTGGTTTCATGAAAGTACGAATGCAATAACTGTGTGTGTGTGTGTGTGTGTGTGTGTGTGTGTGTGTGTGTGTGTGTGTGTGTGTGTGTGTGTGTGTGTGTGTGTGTGTGTGTGTGTGTGTGTGTGTGTGTGTGTCTGTCTGTCTGTCTGTCTGTCTGTCTGTCTGTCTGTCTGTCTGTCTGTCTGTCTGTCTGTCTGTCTGTCTGTCTGTCTGTCTGTCTGTCTGTCTGTCTGTCTGTCTGTCTGTCTGTCTGTCTGTCTGTCTGTCTGTCTGTCTATGGTTTTCCATTACAGCCATTAACTTTGTCAGGTCTTCACAAGCTTTGCATCTCATTAGTAACATGTACATCAACAATATAGTTTATTTGCACATAAGAGGACATTGTTGTTGGTAATTTGTAGATCATGGCTATAAAATGTATTGTCAGGTCTAAGATGAGAATTGAAGTGTAGCCTTGTTAGCAGCATCTGCTAATCATAGGCCCATGAGTTCCACAGTAGGTGCTATTAGTGCTCTTTTCGCCACTGCAAAACATGTTTGGTGCAAGCAAAGCCCGGAGGCTCAACTGACAGTAGATGTGCATTCCATTCTGCCTGATTTAAAAGCAAAGTCTAATCTTTTTATGAATGACCTTGATCAGAGATGAGCATGAGGCATTTTCTTGATCAAATAGAAATTGGGTTTAACGAAAGGTAGGAATTGTTTTACCATTGGAGGGGACCTACCCCTGATGAAGAAAGAGTTAAATCTTCAATCCCCCTGGTAAAATTATATGTGTATGTCGGGAGGTTCAGTGAAAATATAGTTGAGCCCAAGGGCTTCTTTCAGATGCAAATCCAAGCGTGTTCCATGTGTGTTTCAGAGGCCTAGCACCATAATCTGGTCTGAGCATTACTGCAGTTTTGATTACCAAACACACACACACACACACACACACACACACACACACACACACACACACACACACACACACACACACACACACACACACACACACACACACACACACACACACACACACACACACACACACACACACACACACACACACACACACACACACACACACACACACACACACACACACACACACACACACACACACACACACACACACACACACACACACACACACACACACACACACACACACACACACACACACACACACACACAAAGGGCCAGTGGTGTAGTGGAGGGTATACTCAGGCAAAAGCCATATACCCACTTTTTTTCAGTGGGTATTGTACTTATTTATACTTACTTCTTATACGACTTATCAATTATGTAGTACAATAGAGAAATCATGCACAAAGTAGCCTACACAATCGCAAAGAATGTGAAATATATTCACATGGGTAGGAAAGTTCATTCGAAGAATGTATGAAAGTGTGAAAATGACCATATCTAAGTGGTTGCTCGTCAGAATCTTTTTTTTAAGTGTCATATTCTTCTTGGGGGTGTATATGAACAGACTTTAATAAGGTGTCATGTTGCTAAAATGCTGTCAGTTCCACTTTAAACGCAGCAATGTTTCACACACATACACTACCATTCAAATGCTTGGGGTCACTTAGAAATGTCCTTGTTTTTGAAAGAAAAGCACATTTTCTGTCCATTAAAATAACATAAAATTGATCAGAAATACAGTGTAGACATTGTTGATGTTGTAAATTACTATTGTCGCTGGAAACGGGAGATTTTCTTAAATGGAATATCTACATAGGCGTACAGAGGCCTATTATCAGCAACCATCACTCCTGTGTTCCAAACGCACATTGTGTTAGTTTATCATTTTAAAAGGCTAATTGATCATTAAAAAAATGTTTGCAATTATGTTAGCACAGCTGAAAACTTTTGTTCTGATTAAAGAAGCAATAAAACTGGCATTTGTGGGTTCGAGTAGAGGCTGAAAATTGCCAGAAACAAAGAACTTTCTTTTGAAACACGTCCGTCTATTCTTGTTCTGAGAAATGAAGGCTACAGTGAAGAGGCGACTCCTAGATGCTGGCCTTCTAGGCAAAGTTCCTCTGTCCAGTGTCTGTGTTCTTTTGCCCATCTTAATCTTTTATTTTTGTTGAACAGTCTGAGATATGGGGTTTTATTTGCAACTCTGTCTAGAAGGCCAGCATTCCGGAGTCGCCTGTTCACTGTTGAAGTTGACTGATGTTTTGTTGGTACTATTTAATGAAGCTGCCAGTTGAAGACTTGTGAGGCATCTGTTTCTAAAACTAGACACTCTAATGTACTTGTCCTCTTGCTCAGTTGTGCACCGGGGCCTCCCACACCTCTTTCTATTCTGGTTTGAGCCAGTTTGCGCTGTTCTGTGAAGGGAGTAGTACACAGCATTGTACAAGATCTTCAGTTTCTTGGCAATTTCTCAGATGGAATAGCCTTCAAAGCTCAGAACAAGAATAGACTGACAAGTTTCAAAAGAAAGTTATTTGTTTCTGGACATTTTCAGCCTCTACTCAAACCCACAAATGCTGATGCTCCAGATACTCAACTAGTCTAAAGAAGGCCAGTTTTATTGCTTCTTTAATCAGAACAAAAGTTTTCAGCTGTGCTAACATAATTGCTAAAGGGTTTTCTAATGATCACTTAGTCTTTTTAAATTATACATTTGGATTAGCTAACACAACATGCCATTGGAACACAGGAGTGATGGTTGCTGATAATGGGCTTCTGTACGCCTATGTAGATATTCCATAAAAAATCTGCCGTTTCCAGCTACAATAGTCATTTACAACATTAACAATGTCTACACTGTATGTCTGATCAATTTGATGTTATTTTGAAGGACAAAATAAAATGTGCTTTTCTTTCAAAAACAAGGACATTTCTAAGTGACCCCAAACTTTTGAATGGCAGTGTAAGTTATTTTCAAAGAGACCGCTAACAACAGCAAGCTCACTGCAATGAAAAACAGTTCCACCCACCAGATGATGATAATTTGAAACTTAACTTCTCGTTGAAAGTTATTCTTGAAAAGGGAGAAGCTCACAAATGAGCAACAACATCCTCCTTGATAACACTTGCTGCAGCCGCTGCAAACTAGCCAACAACAAAAGCTAGCTAGCTAGACTGTGGGAAAATTACTGCTGGCTATTGCGCAGTGACCTTCTTCTCCTTCTGCTTCTCCTTCTTCTTCTTCTTCTTCTTCTTCTTCTTCTTCTTCTTCTTCTTCTTCTTCTTCTTCTTCTTCTTCTTCTTCTTCTTCTTCTTCTTCTTCTTCTTCTTCTTCTTCTTCTTCTTCTTCTTCTTCTTCTTCTTCTTCTTCTTCTTCTTCTTCTTCTTCTTCTATGATATCATAACGGTCCACAAACAATTGTTTTAGTGCAAGCCGCCACCTGCTGTGCTGGAATGTACGATCAATCATGATGTGCCCAATTCTTTACTACCATGAAAATACAATTTAAAACCAAATAAATCCTTAACTTCTACCCCCCCAACCCCATTAAACTGTATCTATATCATGCGAAACACTCCACCCGTAGGATTGTTCAGCATGTCAACAACCATTTCAAGAGTAACATCTGTTACCCCCAATATCGCTTTTGCTGTCTTCACAATAACTTTCAACCTGTCATTTCTGCTTTCCACAACCCTAGTCGTATTGATAGCCTTACCAATAAACGCTAGGTAGTCAACTTTCTTGAATTGGACTCACATTGTTCTGGTCTCTGTCTTGACTCGGTCTCGGACCCCTTGTCTCCCTCCCGGTCTCGACTCGGTCCCCCCTCTGGTCTTGGTCTTGACTTGGACTCGATTTGCTCCGGTCTTGGTTTTGAATCGGTCTCGCTTTAGGTGGTCTCGAACACAACACTGGCTCACACACACAACCAGAACTGATCTGAGACGGCGGTCTCCATGGAAATGAGGGCTTGTACCCTGGCCAGAGCCTGAAGATGCATATCTCCTTAGAAAACACCTGATTGTACTCAGATTCAAATGCATTGCACTGAACCGGACAGAGAGGGACTGTTCTCTGGCAATACACACAGGAATTATTTTCCCTTGTGTCCGTGGTAACAGGGCGTATGAAGTTCTATCAGAGACCAATACACTTGAAAATATCTCTAGTTGTCTACAATATGATTCATTCTCTTTCATTTTATAGCCAGTCCATTGGACAAAAGCATAATGAGAGGGTTATGCAGTCGAAACAACACTTGGGTAGTTAAAATCATCACATTTCAAGATGTTTCACATCAACACAGGGTCCTCCTTTCAGTAATACCTTGATAATACCATAGAAATAACTTACAGTTTCCATTTACTGTTCAAACATTACACATCATCCTTGTCTGCATGATGTTGCACAACAATGGTTTAAAGGCACAATGCAGATGTTTGTATCTCAATATCAAATCATTTCTGGGTAACAATTAAGTACCTTACAGTAATTGTTTTCATAGCTTCTTAGCAAGAGAAATTTCTCAAGCAAGACCTTTGCTATAACTGTCTGGGAGTGGTCTGAGTGGGAGGGGAAAACTTCAAACTAGCTTTTATTGGCAGAGATTTGGAACTCTTTTTTTTATTGGTGTATTAATTAATTGACCTCCTGGTGATGTCAACGGGCAGGCCAAAACTCCATCCCAGCAAAACAGGCTGAAATTTCAGGCAGTCTTTTCATATGGCTCTTACACTAAAAGGGCATTATCATCATTTTCACAATATTATTCCAACCACATAGTGTGGAAATTTACACTGATTATACCAAACATAATATTGAGCCCCCCTTTTGCCCACAGAAAACCCTCAATTCATCAGGGCAAGGACTCAAAATTCAAAAGTGTTGCTCAGGGATGCTGGTCCATGTTGACGCTAATGCTTCCCACAGTTTGTCAAGTTGGCTGGAAGTCAGCAGCATTGCAGTTCTTGACACAAACCGGTGCGCCCGGCACATACTACAATACCCTGTTTAAAGGCACATACATTTGTTGTCTTGCCAATTCACCCTCTGAAGGCACACATACATAATACATGTCTCAATTGTCTCAATGCTTAAAAATCCTTCTTTAACCTGTCTCCTCCCCTTCATCTACACTGTTTTGAAATGGATTTAATAAGTGACATCAACAAGGGATCATAGCTTTCACCTGGATTCACCTGGTCAGTCTAAGTCATGGAAAAAGCAGGGGTTCTTAATATTTGGTATACTCTGTGTATATAAAACACAGAAACATCTAGTTCTGGACTGCACTGGGTCTTTAAACTCGACAAAGGGTCATCAGTGGTTTGCTGACTCTATAATGCATCATCTGAGAAATAACCTCTTCCCCCTAGATGACTGTGTTATGTTGTGCAACCTTCTGAGTACACTTGGCTTCCACCACAGTCTCCTCCAGGAAACAGTGATAGCAGGTTCATATTTACCTTGGCTTGGTGCTTATCTGCCTTGATGATATTTGTGTTATGAGAGACATAGTTCTGGGTGGCCTCAAGGGTCTTTGTGAGGCGATGCTTCGTTACACTCGGCCAATCTAGGTGAATTTCAATCACACTTTGAAGTCTGCGGAATCATGTTTATTTTCTTAAAGCGATGTCACCCTTTTTATATCAAGTGACCCAATTCAGTGTGACGTAAGTGTAGAGATACTGTGTTGTGAATGGTTGGATGTGTTTTTCCCTCAAAAGCTCAGCTGTTGTAGGATGAAAAATGTTTACCTTTGACACAGGAAGTGATACTTGGTCTAGGTGATGAACTATCACTGCCTATCGGTCATGGTAGAAACCCCTCATTTGGCTCGGCTGCTGAAGTATGTCGCAATCACTAGGAAGAATTTTCTTCCTTTAGGTATGCAGCTTTTTGTTGTATTTAGACTTAAGAAGCTCTGAATTCCTAATTGAGGAAGAACGTAAAGTGTTGTGTTTCTGCAGTAGCTGTAAGAATAATTGAACAGGCCCAGTCTTTGGAATTAGCAGTGCTACCTGCAGGGCTCAGTTTCTCCTATTCTGCCTCATTGACTTTAATATGGGCTTCTTCTATAGGTTATCTCCAGACTTGTTCACACAGGAGCAGATGACTCAAAACTTTGTAAAGGATGTATCATGGGAACGAGGAGAAGCTTAGGTTGTGAAACAGCTTGATTTGTGTTGTCCTAAAACCCCTTATCAAACAATGGAGTAAATGCCACTCACCACAAATGAGTCTACCTAGAACATGTTTTTACTCACTTAGTTTTTGTCAGGAATGCGGCGTGTTTCATTCACCACTACCCTGTACACAGAAAGCTCATCTCTGCTCTGTCTCTCTGTTGAAACAGAGTGACACCCATGTAGTTGATCAATACTTCTTTATTGTTCAGTAAGACTGGATAGGTGAAAGCAATTTGATGACGCAGAGACAGCAATATGACTTTCACCTATCCACGGTAGACATACAGTAGATTACTGGTTATACACCTGGAATGGAATCCATGTGAGAGTGTTGGGCCTTCATGCCGGACACCTCTCCTCTGCTTTCCTCTCAGCTGGTGTCAGGCATTCCAGAGAGCTTCCTTCTGTCTCTCCCCCTGCCGTTGGTAACACAGCGGCTGTGGAATGCACACGGTCTGTCTGCAGTAAGTGGATTCGAAGGTTATACATTTTCTGTAGGTGAGCAATGGGCAGAGTTGTAGAATGATGATGAGTTGGGGCTTGTTTCAGGAGAAACAATGTAGCTGCTGGAGTAATGAGCTAGATAAGTGTTTTCTAAAGGCATTTTTCCTCTTCGAGGTGCAATCGTTGTCACATCGCAAGACTGCGCCGCAGCACGTTGGTCTTCACAGAGCATTTAAGTGGGGAAATGGTGTGTGTGAATTTGAATTTGCTATAATATTACTGAAATACAACATTTACCAACATTTTGGATGGATTGAGATAAGGAAATCAATGGATGCATACTGTCAGCTCCAAATTACGTAGGCTACCTTATTACATATATTGTTCTCTAATACAAGTACTGTACAGGCAGGGATGATCACATACTGTGCAGCCATGACAACAGGTTTGTCTTAAACAAACTTCCCACTGGGCAAAAACTGGTTGAATCAATGTTGTTTCCACATCATTTCGCCCCCAAAAAATCTATGTGGAAAACTTTTAAACCTAAATTCAATGACGCGGTGACAGTTTTTGTTGATTTCACATTGAATTCACGACAGTTGACAAATCAACCAAATGTAAATCAAAACTAGACGTTTGACTGACATCTGTGCCAAGTAGGTTGGTATTCTTTGGTATTTTATGACATGGAACCAGAATAAACAACGATAAACAAACCAAACTGTTTACCACAGTAATATTATCATTGAAGAACATAACAAGCAGCCAAATCAAACTCTGTCATCTCTCTACAATGTGCATGGGACACATATAACTCCCATAAAACACTGTGCCATGTACACAAGTTTACCTACCAACACGCCTCAGGCTGGGGAGGAGGAAGACCTGGCAGGCAACTAAATTAAACTAATCAAATGTTAGAGAAATTTAGCTGATGATGAGAGCGAGAGAGAATCTGAAAATATGAAGCTTGATTAGTTAAAGTATGCAACACAGTGTACACTTGTTTGTATAGCTGTAAAACTTCAAGTGCCAGAGAAAGAGTTGGGGTATTTTTGTATGACAGCTTTTTTAAATAAGCCAGGAAAGTCATGGGCTATGTTGACTGTTGTTTTTGCATTACCTAAGCATCTGAAGATCTGATATTAAATCATCCAGCTCCTGGTTGTTAATATAAATGGATTAACCTACCAGATTAACCAGTCAATCTGTTTTTATTCTCCTCCACGTGAAATTAGTCTTCTTTGTGCAAAGTAAGATAGTGCGGGTCGATACGGTCGACAGGGCACCTTGAAGGCATGAATGCATTGCTTTTCTTCTTATTGAAAACATAAATCCAAACACTACTAGAATGACTCGCTTCCCAGAAACCTCCAAACTCACTGCATTTTCCACTGTAATGTATGCAGCAGCTCTCAGCCAATCCAGTCCTTCGCTTTCAAGATGAGGAGACATTGTGTGGCCATCTCTCTGACAGAATTACTGTCATGGTTGACAGGATGACTCTCTTAAAGCGATAAAAGAAGTGTTGATCCTGAAACAGCTGGCAGGCTGGTGGTGAGATCTTGACAGATTCTACTCTCACCTAACTTCTTTAGAATGCCACACTACCTCTGGTCCGTACTAATGGTTGGTCGTTTCACCAATTCGGTGCCTTTTGAGAAGTCCCCAAAAAATTATGATTTCACCTCATTTTAACAATCTGTCATAAAGAGCATATGTTCACCTTCATAAAAAACATGTTTTCACATCCCAAGAGGTTAAATAAAAAACATACTATAGTAAGTGCCTATTAAATGCCAAACAAAGCAACAGGCTTGACCATAACAGGGTTGATAATAATAAATAATATAATAATAATATATGCCATTTAGCAGACGCTTTTATCCAAAGCGACTTACAGTCATGTGTGCATACATTCTACGTATGATGATTTTATCTTAAATCAGTCATAAATCCCCTTGTGACAGCTTGTTGTGGCAATCACAATTTTTTAATTATTGTTAAATAATTTCGATCATGTAGGATTATGGGTAACAGGGTTGAAGTGCTATGCTCGAACCGCTCAGTTTTCCACCACAAAACACCAGAAAATTGTCAAAAAGTGTAGAATCAACTCACCTGTTTTTACTCTATGATTACACTATTAGATGTTCAAAAAAAAAAGGATTTGTTTACCACATTTAAACGAGGGCTCAGTTTATGCGACAGGGTTGAGTCACTAATCACATGAAATAATCATCTTCAGAAATGACTTTGTCAACGCAGCAAAGTATTTAAAGCTTTACAATGATTTTGAAACTTTGAGAAATGTTGCCAATTAAATGGGTTGAAATCTTCCTAGAAGTGACCCAGGGTTGACGGAGAGACATTTTGAAATGCTGCATGTTTTGCACTTTAGCAAGCTTTTTATTCATATCAAAAAATCAGATTGATTGAATTCTCGATGTAGTCTATATTAAAGGGCCCTTCATTTAATATAACAGGCTTTTATTCTATATTCAGCGCACAATTTCTACTTAAAATATCAAAGGGACGCAAATGGCACTCTTTTCGTGGAACGACACAGATCAGGCTCAGTCTTTCAGAATTATACTGTTTTCATAATGCCGACACTCCTGAACAGAAAATCATTTTTAAATATGATATAATTTTTGCACACACTGTATATAGATGTTTCTATTGTGTTATTGACTGTACTTTTGTTTATGTGTAACTCTAAGTGGTTTTTGTTTTGTTGCACTGCTTTGCATTATCAGGTCGCAGTTGTAAACTTGTTCTCAACTGACCTTGTTAAATAAAGGTGAAATACATTTTAATTTTTTTTTTAAAAATTTTATAATATACTTTATTATCCCAGGGGATACTTTTTATTTTGACAATTCAAGAGTGCTGCTCCTTCCACATAAATACATAGAATCAATTGACACAAAATGCATAGAATAGCACCCCATGACACACACCCCTCCCCTCCCTCCCTCCCCACCCACACAAAACAAATCAGTTCACAGAGTCTTTTGATGTCTTGTAGGCAGAGGAAGAGGAAGAGGCAGAGGAAGATGGGTTACATATACATCTCTTTATATAGTCTGGGCCCTCTCCATTCTTTTCTCAGAACTGTTCTTTCATTTGGGGGGGGATTTTCAAGCCTACTGTTACCTGAGGCTTGTTTTTTATGGGTTTTGTAAGCGTTTTAGATACAAGGTCTTTGTCGACCAAAATAACATCAGGATTTTAGTCGAAACCTTCATAAAATAAAATAAATTGAAGTGTCATGCATCACAATCATCATTCATTAATTTCAAGCAGCATTTTCACTCTAAGTGCTTCAGCTCGACCCTCCTCTTGTCTCTGTCAGGTATCTAGTTGGGCAGACAGACTTTAAAGAAGAGGGCTGGGAGAGAGCCTGTAAAACCAGAGACAACGGTGGATGTGCATGTTTGTCCACATACTGTAGCTCCCTCATTGAATCGCTCTCTTTCTCTCTTCCCATTTCTCTTGCTGTCTCTCTGTCTGTCTGTCTGTCTGTCTGTCTGTCTGTCTGTCTGTCTGTCTGTCTGTCTGTCTGTCTGTCTGTCTGTCTGTCTGTCTGTCTGTCTCTCTCTCTCTCTCTCTCTCTCTCTCTCTCTCTCTCTCTCTCTCTCTCTCTCTCTCTCTCTCTCTCTCTCTCTCTCTCTCTCTCTCTCTCTCTCTCTCTCTCTCTCTCTCTCTCTCTCTCTTTCTCTCCCTGTCTGTCTGTCTGTCTGTCTGTCTGTCTGTCTGTCTGTCTGTCTGTCTGTCTGTCTGTCTGTCTGTCTGTCTGTCTGTCTGTCTGTCTGTCTGTCTGTCTGTCTGTCTGTCTGTCTGTCTGTCTGTCTCTCTCTTCCTTATCTATCTATCTATCTATCTATCTATCTATCTATCTCTGTCTCTCACTCTCCCCCCCCCTCCCCTCCTCTCTCTCTCTCTCTGTCTGTCTCTCTCACTCTCCCCCTCCCTCTCTCTCTCTCTCTATCTCTCTCTGTCTGTCTCTCACTCTCCCCCTCTCTCTCTCTCTCTCTCTCTCTCTCTCTCTCTCTCTCTCTCTCTCTCTCTCTCTGTCTGTCTGTCTCTCACTCTCCCCCTCCCCCTCTCTCTCTCTCTCTCTCTCTCTCTCTCTCTCTCTCTCTCTCTCTCTCTCTCTCTGTCTGTCTGTGTCTCATTGTCCCCCCTCCCCTCTTCTCTCTCTCTCTCTCTGTCGGTCTCTCACCCCCCCCCCCTCTCTCTCTCTCTCTCTGTCTGTCTGTCTCTCATTGTCCCCCCCCCCTTTTCTCTCTCTCTCTCTCTCTCTCTCTCTCTCTCTCTCTCTCTCTCTCTCTCTCTCTGTCGGTCTCTCTCCCCCCTCCCCTCCCCTCTCTCTCTCGATATGACTAAAGTGCTGGAGGGACAGAAGCCATTTTTCATGTAATTACAGCAAACCTGCCTGACTGGCTCTAAGACGTGCTGTGAAAGGAAGGAACTTGACTTGCATGCACTGTACAGCCCACCAAGTCATCCTGGATCCACATACACTGTACAACTCATCCACTCACCCTGGATCCACATACAGCTCATCCACTCATCCTGGATCCACATACACTGTACAGCTCATCCACTCATCCTGGATCTACATACAGCTCATCCACTCATCCTGGATCCGCATACACTGTACAGCTCCTACACTCATCCTGGATCCGCATACACTGTACAGCTCCTACACTCATCCTGGATCTACATACGCTCATCCACTCATCCTGGATCCGCATACACTGTACAGCTCCTACACTCATCCTGGATCCACATACACTGTACAGCTCATCCACTCATCCTGGATCTACATACAGCTCATCCACTCATCCTGGATCCGCATACACTGTACAGCTCATCCACTCATCCTGGATCTACATACAGCTCATCCACTCATCCTGGATCCACATACACTGTACAGCTCATCCACTCATCCTGGATCTACATACAGCTCATCCACTCATCCTGGATCCGCATACACTGTACAGCTCATCCACTCATCCTGGATCCACATACACTGTACAGCTCATCCACTCATCCTGGATCCACATACACTGTACAGCTCATCCACTCATCCTGGATCCACATACACTGTACAGCTCATCCACTCATCCTGGATCTACATACAGCTCATCCACTCATCCTGGATCCGCATACACTGTACAGCTCCTACACTCATCCTGGATCCACATACACTGTACAGCTCATCCACTCATCCTGGATCTACATACAGCTCATCCACTCATCCTGGATCCGCATACACTGTACAGCTCATCCACTCATCCTGGATCCACATACACTGTACAGCTCATCCACTCATCCTGGATCCACATACAGCTCATCCACTCATCCTGGATCCACATACAGCTCATCCACTCATCCTGGATCCGCATACACTGTACAGCTCATCCAGTCATCCTGGATCCACATACAGCTCATCCACTCATCCTGGATCCACATACACTGTACAGCTCATCCAGTCATCCTGGTTCCACATACAGCTCATCCACTCATCCTGGATCCGCATACACTGTACAGCTCATCCAGTCATCCTGGATCCACATACAGCTCATCCACTCATCCTGGATCCACATACACTGTACAGCTCATCCAGTCATCCTGGTTCCACATACAGCTCATCCACTCATCCTGGATCCACATACACTGTACAGCTCCTACACTCATCCTGGATCTACATACACTGTACAGCTCATCCACTCATCCTGGATCCACATACAGCTCATCCACTCATCCTGGATCCACATACACTGTACAGCTCCTACACTCATCCTGGATCTACATACACTGTACAGCTCCTACACTCATCCTGGATCTACATACAGCTCATCCACTCATCCTGGATCCGCATACACTGTACAGCTCCTACACTCATCCTGGATCCACATACACTGTACAGCTCCTACACTCATCCTGGATCCACAGACACTGTACAGCTCCTACACTCATCCTGGATCCACAGACACTGTACAGCTCCTACACTCATCATGGATCCACATACAGCTCATCCACTCATCCTGGATCCAAATCAAATCAAATCAAATTTGATTTGTCACATACACATGGTTAGCAGATGTTAATGCGAGTGTAGCGAAATGCTTGTGCTTCTAGTTCCGACAATGCAGTAATAACCAACAAGTAATCTAGCTAACAATTCCAAAACTACTACCTTATAGACACAACTGTAAGGGGATAAATAATATGTACATAAAGATATATGAATGAGAGCGGCATAGGCAAGATACAGTAGATGGTATTGAGTGCAGTATATACATATGAAATGAGTATGTAAACAAAGTGGCATAGTTAAAGTGGCTAATGATACATGTATTACATAAGGATGTAGTAGATGATATAGAGTACAGTATATACGTATACATATGAGATTAATAATGTAGGGTATGAAACATTATATTTGGTAGCATTGTTTAAAGTGGCTAGTGATATTTGACATAATTTCCCATCAATTCCCATTATTAAAGTGGCTGGAGTTGAGTCAGTGTGTTGGCAGCAGCCACTCAATGTTAGTGGTGGCTGTTTAACAGTCTGATGGCCTTGAGATAGAAGCTGTTTTTCAGTCTCTCGGTCCCAGCTTTGATGCACCTGTACTGACCTCGCCTTCTGGATGATAGCGGGGTGAACAGGCAGTGGTTCGGGTGGTTGATGTCCTTGATGATCTTTATGGCCTTCCTGTGACATCGGGTGGTGTAGGTGTCCTGGAGGGCAGGTAGTTTGCCCCCGGTGATGCGTTGTGCAGACCTCACTACCCTCTGGAGAGCCTTACGGTTTAGGACGGAGCAGTTGCCGTACCAGGCGGTGATACAGCCCGACAGGATGCTCTCGATTGTGCATCTGTAGAAGTTTGTGAGTGCTTTTGGTGACAAGCCAAATTTCTTCAGCCTCCTGAGGTTGAAGAGGCGCTGCTGCGCCTTCTTCACGATGCTGTCTGTGTGAGTGGACCAATTCAGTTTGTCTGTGATGTGTACGCCGAGGAACTTAAAACTTACTACCCTCTCCACTACTGTTCCATCGATGTGGATAGCGGGGTGTTCCCTCTGCTGTTTCCTGGAGTCCACAATCATCTCCTTAGTTTTGTTGACGTTGAGTGTGAGATTATTTTCCTGACACGACACTCCGAGGGCCCTCACCTCCTCCTTGTAGGCCGTCTTGTCGTTGTTGGTAATCAAGCCTACCACTCTTGTGTCGTCCGCAAACTTGATGATTGAGTTGGAGGCGTGCGTGGCCACGCAGTCGTGGGTGAACAGGGAGTACAGGAGAGGGCTCAGAACGCACCCTTGTGGGGCCCCACTCATCCTGGATCCACATACAGCTCATCCACTCATCCTGGATCCACATACACTGTACAGCTCATCCACTCATCCTGGATCCACATACAGCTCATCCACTCATCCTGGATCCACATACAGCTCATCCACTCATCCTGGATTTATATACACAAAGATCATACATTTTAGTTCTATAATGTGTGAAAGTGTAGGAAACGGCTTGTCTGATCTATTGACTCTTACATGTCACTACTACTTCAACTGCACTGTGTAACTTCCTCCATATTGTACTTGCTATGGACCTGTCCTTTCATAAAGTGTAACATTATGCTGTAACATGAGTGGTTTTGTATGGGGTGGAGTGCAGCATGGATTCACCTGTTCTACCGTTTATGTTCAATTTACAGGTTATTGGATTAGGCTTCCTGTCATGCAGGTGAAAGAGGACCCAAAAGCGACTTGGCGAAAACAGAGTCTTTAATCCAGTAAAGTAAATACAAACAAAAAACACAACTTTCACTCGAAATGACGAGGACAAACTGGAGACTCGATCTTGAACAGCAGGTGAACAGCAGGTTGCCTCGGGAAGGCACTTGAACCAGACAGACTCAGACACCTGCTCACCACGCAGCATCTGAGGAAAACACGACACGACAGGGCGATACACAAACACAGCACGGTGAATTCTAGACAAGGAACCGACAGGACAGGAACGGAACACAAAGGAAGAAATAGGGACTCTAATCAGGGGAAAGGATCGGGAACAGGTGTGGGAAGACTAAATGATTGATTAGGGGAATAGGAACAGCTGGGAGCAGGAACGGAACGATAGAGAGAAGAGAGAGCGAGAGAGTGAGAGAGGGAGGGGGAGAGAGAGGGATAGAAAGAGGGAAAGACATGACACTTCCATGGCAGATTTCTATTCATTTCATTCTACCATTGAGATAGGCATGAATTTAGGACCTTTTAACATGTTGCTTTTAGAAACCACACCCCAGTCTGTTGTCTTTATATATTCAGAGTCATTTATCACAATTGTTTTCTTATTTTTGACTGATGATGTTCAATGAACATGCTTCTCCGTTGGTATTTTCCAGACCTCACATGTTAGTGCTTAGTTTTTACTCTGTTTTTCACTGTGATCTTAAGATACCCTAGTTACTCTTGTAGGATCTTAATTTGATCACTATTTTAATCACTAGAATGTTCCAGCACAGCATTTCCTGTTGCTGCAGGATTATTCTTATGCTGTAGCAAACTGGCTCAAATGAAGATCCTGTATATCTTCATATCTAGAGCATCCTCGCTGAAAGCATAAATGTCTTCATGATAGTGGAATTTTTCCACTGACATTGTACACATATATATCATCATATGACCCAACGTTGACAACTGCAGTCTGCTCTGAAAGGGGCATTAGTGGAATGGAATTCCCCCCAGGATAGATCTCTGCTGTCTATAGATATGGCCGCTCACTGTCTATAGGGTGGAGAGCAGAACAAGGCTGCAACAACCACAGTCTTTAGTTTGCCTCTGTCCTTTTTCAACCGCCTGGGAAATACCTGTAGTTTCATCCACTTTCTAACATTGCTATTCCTCTGTGTTTGATACAGTAATTAAGTGACTCAGTGAGTAATATTGTATTCACACTGTTAATGGATTGGTGTATGTGACAAACAATGGGCAGAAATGCCAAGTACTGGGTGATCAAAGACTTGTGCTGTACAGAGCCTTCAGGAAGTATTCATACATCTTGGCTTAATCCACATTTTGTTGTGTTACAGGCTGAACTCAGAATGGAAATGTTTTTTTTCTCTCACCCTTCTACACACAATACCCCATAATGACAAAGTGAAAACATGTTTTAGGAAAATTTGGCAAATTTATTGAAAATGAAATACAGAAATATCTCATTTACGTAAGTATTCACACTCCTTTGCTATGACAGTCCAAATTGAGCTCAGGTGCATTCATTTCCTTTGATAATCCTTGAGATGTCCACCTGTGGCCAATTCCATTGTTTGGACATGATTTAAAAGACAGTGCATGTCAAAGCAGAAACTATACCATGAAGTCTGTAGATCTCTGAGATATAATTGTGATGAGGTATATATCTGGGGAAGGGTATAAAACTATTTCTAGATTGTTGAACGTTTCCAAGAGCACAGCGTTCTCTGGAACTACCCAGACTCTACCTAGAGCTGGCCGTCCGACCAAACTGACCCACCGGGCAAGAAGGAACTTGGTCAGGGAGGTGACCAAGAACCCAATGACAACTCTGACAGAACTACAGAGTTCCTTGGCTGAGATGGGAGAACCTACCAGAAGAACAACAGTCTCTGGATAAAACCAGGCACAACTCATCACCCGTCTAACACCATCCCTACCATGAAGCATGGTGGTGGCAGCATCATGCTATGGGGGTGTTTTCAGTGGTCGGGACTGGTAGACTGGTAAGGATAGAGGGAACAATGAATGGAGCAAATCCTTGTTGAGAAGCTGCTTCAGAGTTCAAACAATTTTAGACTGGGCAAATATTTACATTCCAACAGGACAATGACCCAAAGCATAAAGCCAAAGCAATGCTGGAATGGCTTCAGAACAAGAATGTGAAAGTCCTTGAGAGGTCCAGCCAAAGCCCAGACTTGAATCCCATTGAAAAAACTTGAAGATTGCTGTTCATTGCCATTCCCCATCTAACTTAACACCGCTTGAGAAAATTTGCAAGGTAGAATGGGAGAAATCCACAAATCCAGATGTGCAAAGCTGATACAGGCATACACAAGACGGCTCAAAGCTGTAATTGCTGCCAAAGGTGCGTCTACAAAGTATTGATTCAGGGGTGTGAATACTTATGTAAATGAGATATTTCTGTATTTCATTTTCGATACATTATGGGGTATTGTGTGTAGATGGGTGAGAAAAACATTTAATCCATTTTGAATTTGGGCTGTAACACAACAAAATGTGCAGTAAGTCAAAGGGTAGGAATACTTTCTGAAGGCACTGTATGTTATACTTGTCCATAACCCCAGGGGGCGACTGTCCCTTTCCATTCTCTCTGCCATGCAAACTGTGCTCCCCTATCACAGCAGCGTTAGAGCAACTCTTTTATCTGAGCTAGATCTGACCAAATAGGTATATACACCACCATTCAAAAGTTTGGGGCCACTTAGAAATGTCCTTGTTTTTGAAAGAATAGCACATTTTTTGTCCGTTAAAATAACATAAAATTGATCAGAAATACAGTATAGACATTGTTAATGTTGTAAATTACTATTGTAGCTGGAAACGGCAGATTTTTTTAAATGGAATATCTACATAGGCGTACAGAGGCCCATTATCAGCAACCATCACTCCTGTGTTCCAATGGCATGTTGTGTTAGCTTATCCAAGTTTATCATTTTAAAAGGCTAAGTGATCATTAGAAAACCATTTTGTAATTATGTTAGCACAGCTGAAAACTTTTGTTCTGATTAAAGAAGCAATAAAACTGGCCTTCTTTAGACTAGTTGAGTATCTGGAGCATCAGCATTTGTGGGTTTGATTACAGTCTCAAAATGGCCAGAAACAAAGAACTTTCTTCTGAAACTCGGCAGTCTTGTTCTGAGAAATGAAGGCTATTCCATCTGAGAAATTGCCAAGAAACTGAAGATATTGTAGAACACTGTGTACTACTCCCTTCACAGAACAGTGCAAACTGGCTCAAGCCAGAATATGAAGAGGAGTGGGAGGCTGCGGTGCACAACTGAGCAAGAGGACAAGTACATTAGAGTGTCTAGTTTGAGAAAACCTCAAATACACTACACATTTTACATTTCCTGCAATTTCTTCTGCAACATGGTGATCAAATTAAAATCCTACATCTGTACTAACGGACATCTACTACATCTGATTCACACAATCATCAGCAGGTTCTTTACCTATCTTTATTGGTCTTATGAACATCTTGAAGAACGATATGGCCTTAATTACCATTTACTGGTACACCTCAGAGCCTGGCCACCCCTCGGAGCCTGGTTCCTCTCTAGGTTTCTTCCTAGGTTCCTGCCTTTTGAGTTTTTCTTAGCCACCGTGCTTCTACTGTACTGCTGTTTGGGGTTTTAGGCTGGATTTCTGTATAAGCACTTTGTGACATCTGCTGATGTAAAAAAAACTTTACAAATACATTTGTTTTGGCTTTATTAATACATTTGATTTATACTCTGCTTTTCACTGCATTTAAAAAAAAAACATTCAAGGGTGTGGATTAGGCTCCAAGTGGCAAGCCTTTCTCTCTATTCCAAAGAAACAACCAGGATCCCAGAACTCAGAATGTCTGTATTACCCAGCGAATGGGAGGGATTTGTCCTGTGATGACTAGTCATTCCGTCAGACCTTTATGAATTAATCCCTTACGAAACAGTGGGCCCTGTCTCTATACAGGCTGGTGGAGTGAAGTCACTTAAGGCTGTTTTTTAATGCCTTTACTTAAGCAGTTCTTTGAAGGGTTGCCCTCTAGTACAACCCGGGGCAGAGGAGTGGAGAAGTTACCATAGACATTTGGCATAGCCTTCTGAAACTTGGAGTAAAGCACTTATACATAATGTGACTATCTGCCTGCCAGACGAAGAAATATGATATAGAGCCCTCTAAAAAGACACCATTGGACATGGCTTACGAAGACATGATGTATCTTTTATGAGCAAGTTCATGCCAACAAATGATGATGAAATCAACTCAGGTTGTGTTTTTCCATATACAGTGCATTCGCAAAGTATTTACTTTTTCCACATTTTGTTATGTTACAGCTTTATTCTAAAATGTATTAAATCAACCTACACACACACATACACACACAATACCCCATAATGACAAAGCAAAAAGTGTTTTTTAGACATTTTTGCAAATGTATTAAAAACCTAGCACATTTACTTAAGTATTCAAACCCTTTACTCAGTACTTTGTAGAATCACCTTTGGCAGCAATTACAGCCTTGGGTCTTCTTGGGTATGCACTACAAGCTTTGAACACCTGTATTTGGGGAGTTTCTCCCATTCTTCTCTGCAGATACTCTCAAGCTCTGTCAGGTTGGATGGGGAGTGTCACTGCACAGCTATTTTCAGGTCTCTTCAAAGATGTTCGATCAGGTTCAAGTCCGGGCTCTGGCTGGGCCACACAAGAACATTCAGAGACTTGTCCCGAAGCCAATCCTGCATTGTCTTGGCTGTGCGCTTAGGGTCATTGTCCTGTTGGAAGTTGAAAATTCGCCCCAGTCTGAGGTCCTGAGCACTCTGGAGCAGGTTTTCATCAAGGATCTCTCTGTACGTTGCTCTGTTCATCTTTCTATCGATCCTGTCTAGTCTCCTAGTCCCTGCCGCTGAAAAACATCCCCGCAGCATGATGCTGGTTTCCTCCAGACGTGACGCTTGGCATTCAGGCCACAGAGTTCAATCTTGGTTTAATCAGACCAGAGAATCTTGTTTCTCATGGTCTGAGTATCAAGGCACAAAGCGAGACCCAAATGCAGACACAGAAGGCAGATGGTTGGAGTCTTACAATGTTTATTAATCCAAAGGGGTAGGCAGGAGAATGGTTGTGGACAGGCAAAAAGGTCCAAACCAGATCAGAGTCCAGGAGGTACAGAGTGGCAGACAAGCTCGTGGTCACGACAGGCAGCTGGGTACAAAGTCCAGAAACAGGCAAGGGTCAAAACCAGGAGGACTAGAAAAAGGAGAATGCAAAAAGCAGGAGAACGGGAAAAACATATTCCCATTTAAGAATGATGGAGGCCAACGTGTTCTTGGGGACCTTCAATGCTGCAGACATTTTTTGGTACCCTTCTCCAGATCTTTGCCTCAACACAACCCTGTCTCGGAGCTCTTACGAACAATTCCTTTGATCTCATGGCTTGGTTTTTACTCTGACATGCACTGTCAACTGTGGGACTTATATAGACAGATGTGTGCCTTTCCAAATCATGTCCAATCAATAGAATTTACCACAGTTGGACTCCAATCAAGTTGTAGAAACATCTCAAGGATGATCAATGGAAACAGGATGTACCTGAACTCAATTTCGAGTCTCATAGCAAATGGTCTGAATATTTAAATAAGGTATTTCTGTTTTTTATTTGTTATAAATTTGCCAACATTTCTGAAAACCTTTTTCGCTTTGTCATTATGGGGTAATGGGTGTTGATTGATGAGAGTAAGGCTGTAATGTAACAAAATGTGGAAAAAGTCAAGGGGTCTGAATACTTTCCTGAATGCACTGTACATCAACGACAACATTATATTAATATTCTTGTAGGGAGCATGTTTGATCACTGGGGGAAAGCATATTACATTGAATGCATCTCATCCTGGAATTTGATTAGATTTGTTTTACTATTATTGGCTAAATATTTTAATTTCATAATTGTCCACGACCAATGGCCCATATACTGTATCAAACATGGAAAGGGTATACTGTAGTTCTCATCTTGAACTGTATTGTCTCACTATATTATCTTTGCATGCAGCCTCCCCATATACTAGCTATAGGTATTACAGTAGAGTTTTGATGTCTTAACTTGTCTCCCTCTCTTGCCTTTGAAGGTTGGCCACCTGCAGCAAGCTTCCACCAGTTAAAGGCTACATCCGCAGTGTAGATGTCTTCAGCCTGTGCCTGGAAAAGCTCAGCTCATCATTTTCATAGATATCATAATCAAAGCAGCCCTGATATATGCAGGCTCTAAGAAGGCACACACACATATTTATCGAGACGTTCTGTAGGAATCTGTCAATTTTATGAATCATTTGAAATCATCAACCTGTGGGCCAAAATTGTGTTTTTTTTTCATAGATGGATGATTCAAATACAAAACAAATGCCACATGCTGTGCTGCATAATCCTGTATCAACCTGCTTAATGGTTACTGTGCTATGATGTACTCCATTAATACTGAGTAAGGAAGGACAAATACTGGTGTTTATTCAGGCTTAAATAGACACAAATGTCAGGTATGATTTTCAGTCAGGAAATACTGTCTTCATCATGTGGACTTGCTCTGAGAGGAAACAGTTACAGGAGAAATGATATGAATTACAACATGCCCACTCTACCTGCCATTCTCTGAACTACTCACTGTGCCCCAGGCAGTCCTTTTGGAGTGTACCCATGGAGATAGAACAATATGGTCTACTGTATGATTGTACCCCTACTCTTTTTACCTAAGTCGGTTTTGGACTTGTCCCTGTATCACCAGCCATGACCTGCGGTGTTAAACCATCCCTCCTATTGAGATGCTACTGTAACTAGACCACCAGACACCTCTTTGTTGCTCTTCCTGTAATCAGAGATCAGTGCTTTTGAACAAGTGTAATTTATGATGGAAGTGATCGCTCAGGTATCTGTGCCGACTGACAATTACCACTCTTTTTCTTCTGAAGGAGGTAGGGGTGACAATAGTTCATGGTGATAACAGTATACTTTTCCCCCCTGTGGGACCGGCCTTTCAGTAGACACGTCCTTCCACACCATCCCATTTATTAGGCCTTCTCTAAGCACCCTGACATGTCCCGCTAATGTCTTCCTCTCCTCATTGCATGGTCTCTTGGTTGAAGAACAGCCTCCAGTCTTAACACTTCCTGCCAGATATCCCTAGTGGGAGTTTGGGACTGTTTGGGACTGTTTACTCTTAATGCAGTGTCACCATTTACCAGCCTTTTCCCCTTACCGAATCTATGGAGCCTAAACTACATGCTACTGTGGATGTCACACTCAAATAATGTATGCCTATTTCCTAACTACCAAGTACTGTAATTATATGACGCAACTTCTCTTTTTCATCGTTGATCATGTCCATCCTAATGATAAATAGAATACAGATGTGGGATCTTAATTTGATCACACTGTTGTTGCCGTAAATACAAACTTGCAGTGTATTCAACGTCTAAAATTTCAACATAAACATTTCAGACTTTATTTGCCATCACAAAAAATGTATCAACGCCTACAACAATTCCATAAATTTCAATTCACACAATAATTCCCTTTTCCTGTTGCTGCAGGATTATTTTCCTTCTGTGAGAAACTGTTCAAATTAAGATCTTACATCAGTGCAATCATTCTGGAGAGACAAACTAACCTCTGATTGGTGTCTGAATGATACAATGATCCTCTTCTCCCCCATCTCTCTCTTTATCCTCCATCTTTTGTCCCGCTCGTTATCTCATTACCATTACTTAGGCTGACCTCAGAGCAGTGCACCCAACTGTCGTCCTCTGCCACACACAACAACCTTTGACCTCCATGTGAACTGTAGAACCATCTACAAGTGTCACAAGGGGCCGTTCCCACACTGGGCCTTTTCCAGGACATGGTTCCATGGGGGCTGAGGATAAGGTCAATTTCCCAACCCCATACAATGGAAAGTGCTTTGAGCACCTGGTGGAAACAATCTTTTTCTTCTTCTCGAGGGTACATTTTCGGAATAGCCTAACTAGTGTGTATAGGGAGACTGACCGGAGGTACCATTCATCAAAGCTCTTCACCACTGAGGTCTTTCAACTGTTTACAGCAAACACTGCCTGTCATTTACAGAGAGGGAGTCAGGGATGTAGAACTACTCTGGGTGCAAGATTCTCACCTTCTCTACTGTTAAGTTTACTCTTTAATTCTAGGTTGTTTTTTAAATCTACAGTATGGTCCTTTTTAAAGCTGCAATTTGTAACTTTTTGGGCAACCCAACCAAATTCACATAGAAATGTGTGTTATAGATCTGTCATTCACATCGAAAGCAAGTCTAAGAAGAGGTGGATATGTTCTATGTGTGCTATTTCTATGCTTCCTGTTCTTAAGTTTCTGTTTTGTACTGAAATTAAGAAAACTATTAGAATGTTAGCAACCAGTAAATGGAGGAGGGATTTCTGCATAGAACCCCACAGTGGAGGTATCATAATACCCATAAAACCTAGCGGTCAAACAGGGAAATGGTTCCAACTGTTTTTCCACCATTAATTTTCCCCATTGGGGATTTTGGAAACACTTAAAATAAGGGCTGTGTTTCGTGTAGGATTACCCTGGGGTGACGTTTTGATAACCATGTAAATCTATCTCGGACAAGGTGACTTTTATCAATATGTTTTGTACATTAGTTTCACCTGTGTCGCACAGATTTGCCTCACTGTGTCTTTTTAGTAGCACATTCACCACTCTCTCAAACAGCTCACTCCGCTCTGTTGTGGCACAGGCCGGTGGCCTGAGAAGTGAAACGAACTAGGCCTACCCCTACTCCAGCTCGCAGTCGGCTCTGCTGACAATGTGTTTGCGAGATGCTGGACAAAAGGCCATTTTAAAACTTTCCCCCCTCTATTGCAGTAACTTTGAAGAGCTCTGGCCAGTATTACTTAGCCAGCTAGGATGAAGTAAGATGCTAATGTTAAACGGAACCTACCTCAGCCGGAGCAAAAAATACGCTACCAAGTTCTCATAACTTTGATTTACAGAAAGTAGGCTGAGACAGATAATGATGTGGCGCTCAGGGGTGAGGCTGATGCAGACTGCAATGCATGCAGGAGGAAGCAGAGGAGACAGCGAGAGATAGGAAGCAAGCAGAGAGAGAGGTTAGTACAGTGATTCCCAAACTTGGAGTTCGGGCCCCATGTCCTTGAGAACATCTGTACTAATCATGTCAAACAAGTTCAAACAAGAACAAAAAAAGATGTTTTTCCATATGTACATTTCCACATGGCCTATCGTCCTTATAGTCTACATTCAAATGCAATCAAAATGCAAACAATACAGTTTTAAAAATGTCAGACGTTTCTGTATCGTCGCTGATGCTACAGTATGTACCATTGTGAATCATTTCTCAGATTTCCTCCCTTTCAGGGGTATAACATTGCAATTGTATAGCTAATAGGTTATGTTTGTAGATAGACTGAGGTGAATGAACCTACAGCAGCCAAGGTGATAATGGCTGGGGTCATTTTTGCTTGTTTTTGCTGTTCTTCAAATATCATTTTAAAGTTGTTTACATGTATAGAAATGCATTACATTAGCTTCAATTTTCAAAATAAATTCTGGAACCTCACTAAAACTCAAACCCTGGTTACAACCTCGGGTGTTATCCATCACTTGGCACAACAGGAGTCGAGGAACAGAAGATGAATGATATAATAGCTCTGACCACATGGCTTAGTTATTTCAACTGGCAGCATCAGCTCAAAGTGTTACATGGCTCTCTGCAATGATACATTTAGTAGCAAGTCCGGGCAGGTAGCAAGATGCTGGAGGAGAGAATGCCTTGCAACTCCCTCTGAACCCATCAGCCAAGTGACAGGGTTTGGAAGCTATAGCACCATCAGTGAAGTACACACAGAATGTTTATTCCACAATGACTTGTTTGTGCACCTTTCCTCATCGTTCTCTAAGACAGGCATCACCACTTCAACATCAAAGAAATATGACATTTGACATGTTAATATGATGGAATAGTACGAGAGGGGAGTCTCTTTAATTGAAAAAGTGGAGAAGATTTGGCTCAATTTGAAGTTAGATGCTGTTCCTTTCTTCTTCCCAGTTCCCAGATCATGGGGTTACAGATGTTGGATCTTAATTTGACCAGTATTGTCGCAGCAAAATAATGTTGCAGCAACCGAATTTGACCATTTAGTCCATAATGTTTGCTTGGTAGTTAGACTATTAGCTGGCCAAAACTAGGCTACATGAAAAGTGCAATACTGTTAATATGACATTGCGTTAGTGTAGGTTTTCACTGAATTCATGTAAATCATGAAGCTCATCTGCATTTCCTTTGGTGCAGGAAAATTATCAGCAACAAAAGAGTGGTCAAATTAAGATCCTACATCTATATGTGTTGAACCGGTGAGGTGAACACTAGTTGGAGAGGCCTTTCCTAATCCGTCGGTAACTACTGACTGACAGTGAGAGTGAGCAACTCTATGGTTAGTTATAAACCTTTTGCACTGTCAACCAAAGAGGAAAGCTTGGCTGGCTTGCTGGCAGACATACTGCTGGAGGGAGATCACGGATATTTCCCAAGTGTCTCTGGGCCTTGTGGGGTTACACTAAGGTTGGTGTTTTTGTTCAAAACATCCCGTGTCAGGACGCCCGAGACGTCGGCAGATTACTGTAAGCTTGGCTCAGGTGACGTTATCAGAGAGGGGGGCGGGCATGAGGGCCTTCCATACCCTGTTTCAAACTACTCACAGAGAAAAAATGAAAAGTATCGCATGGGGCAGCTGAGATCTTTTGACGATACTGCATTACAGTATATTACGCAGCTCATGGACAATCATCAAAGACAGTCTTTAAACAGTGCACTCAAAGGTCTCATTTCTCGATTGCGCATATGCATTGCTGTGCCCTGACTACATATTTCAGGAGCTTTCTCCCCCACAGAGGCTGTTTGAACGGGTATCCTTCACTTGAATGTCCCCTAGATAGCTGAGAAGACCTCTGTCAGGGGCTCTTACTGACGACAGTTCCAGGAGGCTGTCATGCCAAACGTGTTTACATCAGAAATCAGATAGACCCTATGAGGGTTGCTTGGAGGATCTCTCTTGTGGAGAGTTGATACTGTCGGCTATCTCCCGCTTCAATCGCATGGCCTCCAACACCATGCACACATTGTTAAGAGACTGCACAATGAGTGTATGTGCCCATATCTCAGAGAAATCGTATAAAGACAACCTTGTACTCTACAATTTACTGCTGCAGAGCTCAGGTGCTTGTGCATGTCCCAACCAGAGGAAAAACAAAAGTACCTGTGACTGACAGAATCATGTGTCAGAAGATTTATGGACAGTGTGAGAGAGAGGAGAGAGAGGAGAGAGAGAGAGGAGAGAGAGAGAGAGAGAGAGAGAGAGAGAGAGAGAGAGAGAGAGAGAGAGAGAGAGAGAGAGAGAGACAGACAGACAGACAGACAGACAGACAGACAGACAGACAGACAGACAGACAGACAGACAGACAGACAGACAGACAGACAGACAGACAGACAGACAGACAGACAGACAGACAGACAGACAGACAGACAGACAGACAGACAGACAGACAGACAGACAGTGGAGTGGAAAGCATATTTTCTCTCTCCTCCCACTCTACCAAATGACTGTCTTTACTGGTGTTCTATGACTGAAGTGCTTGAAACCAGCTAATTATTGTTCTGACACATAGAGGCTGGTTTGTTTTGAATTAAGATACTGTAAATACGTATATATTTTCAATTCCTTTAAACTTTTAATGCTGTGAAATTGTGAGTCACCTCCCGCTACTGTAGACGTCAATGTATGCATAACGTATACAGCCAGCCTGTTCACAAATCAAAGCCGGAAAGATGAAATGCTATCATTGGACTCTAATCCTCTGGATGGTTAGGTAGACTCACAACAATTAATCTACACCAGCAATAACATCTGCTAAAACACGTGTATGTTACCAACACAAGTAGAGCTGCCATTTTTATAGAATTCAATTCTGTGCCAAATCTGGTGAGTGGCACCAAAAGCCTTGAATTAAGATCAAATAAGTTTGACTCTGTGTTTTGTATGTCAATATTAGTGGTAAGACTACATTGCTGTCATCTGCCTCTCAAATAGATGCCAAAGACTCACTGATGTTAGATTCCATCAGGTGAAACCTGTGGATGGGTAATCTCATCACTGCTCCAAACAGGTGATATTGAGGATGAATAAGTTATAAGTGCTTTAAATGAATAATGAGTGATTTAGACTGTGGGTACTAGCTACAGCAGACTGAATGGCTGCCCTAATGTAGCAGGTCTCCGCAGCAGATAGGGAAGCCATGGCAAGCCTCCAGCAACAACACAGAGATACAGCCAGACTACTAACTATAAATCAATCACTACCGCCGATCTCCAGGTAATGCAGGTGCTACCCCTGGCATCAATATGTGTGTGTGTGTGTGTGTGTGTGTGTGTGTGTGTGTGTGTGTGTGTGTGTGTGTGTGTGTGTGTGTGTGTGTGTGTGTGTGTGTGTGTGTGTGTGTGTGTGTGTGTGTGTGTGTGTGTGTGTGTGTGTGTGTGTGTGTGTGTGTGTGTGTGTGTGTGTGTGTGTGTGTGTGTGTGCGTGTGTGTGCTTGTGTATTTGTAAACAAACCTTCAAAGGGTACAACCCCCCCAGTTCAGAGTGACATGTCTATTACACCCCTGAATGGTTTGGCAGTGACACAGTCTTGTTTATGGAGAAGCACAGTTAAGGGTATAATTAGTATTGCAGTGATCCTCTAACTTGATTAAGAGTGTCTGGCTTATGCCGTGATATCAAAGAACATGGAGTTTTGGTTTGATGAAACAGTGTGTTTGTGGGGGGTGTGGGAAAGACTGTGTCTTCTGTTGTGGTGTAGATCTTACTGAGTCACAAGGCAGGTGGATCACACACACACACACACACACACACACACACACACACACACACACACACACACACACACACACACACACACACACACACACACACACACACACACACACACACACACACACACACACACACACATACACACACACACACACACACACACACTGATGATCCAATGTGAAGGTTTCTTTAGGTCACTGACAATATGAGTGTAACAACACCTCATTTAATCATTACTCACCATTAATGGATGCTGAACCATGCTGAGCTCTGACATGAGGACGCATCATTCACAGAGTCTACAGATTCTCCACAGTAATTGAAAGGTTAGCTGAAGACTAAGTGAGTGTGAATTGGCCTAAGATGACCCATATTAGATTCTCAGAGATGTAGAGGGAGGGAGGACTTCTTTAGACACTGAGATAATGTGGTGAGTCTTCAACACAAACCCTGGTTTAACTTTAACCAGGGCTGTTTGGCCAGCTGCCTTTTCTTATGCTGGACTCTATTGAAGCAATGAACACTGGAAGCTTTTCTCTCAACCACAAATAAGTCACAGTTACAACCCTCTTCAGGGGTCAACAATCACAATACATTCCAGTATCATTTTTGTTAGGGTACTTCAGGTGCAGCCAGACCCCTCTTTAGAGTGCTGGGCCCATATCCATAAAGCGTCTCAGAGTAAAAGTGTTGATCTAGGATCAGCCCCCCACCCTATCCATTCATTATTCTAAAAGGCTAAACTGATCCAAGATCAGCACTCCTACTCTGAGATGTTCTATGAATACGGCCCTGGAACGGAATATTATGTCAGAAGAAGATTTTATTAGGGAATGAATGAAGGCCCTCACTGTAGAAATGTAAGTCGTCTTTGCAAAATTTGTGAAATGTTGAGCTATTGGCCAAATTCATACATAACTTTATTTCAGAGGGTCATTGCAACCAACTTATTTGTTAACACCTTTCTCTCCCTGTTCTAGTTTTATTAGGGAAGTGGAAGAGGGCGATTGTGGGCTTGAGCATCGTTAACATTTCCTTGACATGTCAGCCGGCATCTCCTTTGGACAGCCTCACATTTTCTGGGGTGCAGAAGGAGTTGTTGTAGCAACTAGGGGCTTTAGGAGTGAATGAAGCAGATGTGCTGGTCATCTATCAGCTGACAGCTCCAACTCCTCCCTGCCTGAGCAAGTCATCACCACCGTGACAGCCAGCCCAACCAGCCTCATCAATTACACCAACATCCTACCATTAGCGCACAAACGCTTTTCTCCTCCGTTACATTCAACCGCGTCCTTCCCAGTCTGAGGCCAAGATGGGCCCTCAATTAAGTCGGAATAACTTTCCGCACTTTCTCCAAGAATGTCTCTTTTTTTCTTTAGCCCTGCTTACTTCACAGTTTGCAACCAACTCTACGCATTTAAGCCTTTCCACGATCACATATGATATCTATGGTCTATTAGCTTCATTGTCTTTAATAAATAATAGTTTGCTCAATGTGGCGTGTTGCAGCCTAATGGCAGCATAAAACTGTCATACAATACAATCAACTTAAAGTCCAAGTAATAAAGCCCATAGTTAATTCATGTGTAGTTAACATGTAATTAATATGTAATAACATTGTGGTTTTAGAGACCAGGCTATATTTAGGCTGAAAATCAGAACCAATTTGAGCTGCCTCTCTTGTCGTGTAAGTTGTAGATGTAACATCTTAATTTGAGCTAGTTTTCTACAGCAGGAAAATAATCCTGCAGCAACAGGAAATGAGAATTATTATGTGGGTTATAATTACGGGTTGATACATTTATACATTTTTTTCGGCTAACTCAAGTCTGAAATTTCAAAGGAGAAATGACATACTTAAGTATTTTTAAAGCTGAAATACACTACAAGTTTGACATTTCTTACAGTGCAGGAAAGATCTACAACAGGATGATCAAGTAAAGATCTGTAGGGTTAGTAGTGAAATGAAACCCTCAGAGTCGTGGCTTGTTAGTCTTATCCCGCTCCTGTATTCCAACCATAGCAGTCATGAAATGCAGTAAACAAAGCAGTTTGAACACAGCCATATATTCACAGGGACAAACACATGGCTCCAAATAACATACAGTATACAGTACAACAATACAGTATACAGTACAACAATACAGTATACAGTACAACAATACAGTATACAGTACAACAATGAAGTGACAGCAGTGGCACATTTTCCCACATGGGTTTTCCAGAGGCATAAAGAGGGAAGAGTGTGATATTGAATGGGTTTTCCAGAGGCACAAAGAGGGAAGAGTGTGATATTGAATGGGTTTTCCAGAGGCATAAAGAGGGAAGAGTGTGATATTGAATGGGTTTTCCAGAAGGATAAAGAGGGAAGAGTGTGATATTGAATGGGTTTTCCAGAAGGATAAAGAGGGAAGAGTGTGATATTGAATGGGTTTTCCAGAGGCATAAAGAGGGAAGAGTGTGATATTGAATGGGTTTTCCAGAGGGATAACGAGGGAAGAGTGTGATATTGAATGGGTTTTCCAGAGGCATAAAGAGGGAAGAGTGTGATATTGAATGGGCTTTCCAGAGGCATACAGAGGGAAAAGTGTGATATTGAATGGGTTTTCCAGAGGCATAAAGAGGGAAGAGTGTGATATTGAATGGGTTTTCCAGAAGGATAAAGAGGGAAGAGTGTGATACTGAATGGGTTTTCCAGAGGCATAAAGAGGAGTGTGATATTGAATGGGTTTTCCAGAGGCATAAAGAGGGAAGAGTGTGATATTGAATGGGTTTTCCAGAGGCACAAAGAGGGAAGAGTGTGATATTGAATGGGTTTTCCAGAAGGATAAAGAGGGAAGAATGTGATATTGAATGGGTTTTCCAGAGGGATAACGAGGGAAGAGTGTGATATTGAATGGGTTTTCCAGAGGCATAAAGAGGGAAGAGTGTGATATTGAATGGGTTTTCCAGAGGCACAAAGAGGGAAGAGTGTGATATTGAATGGGTTTTCCAGAAGGATAAAGAGGGAAGAGTGTGATATTGAATGGGTTTTCCAGAAGGATAAAGAGGGAAGAGTGTGATATTGAATGGGTTTTCCAGACGGATAAAGAGGGGAGAGTGTGATATTGAATGGGTTTTCCAGAGGGATAAAGAGGGAAGAGTGTGATATTGAATGGGTTTTCCAGAGGGATAAAGAGGGAAGCGTGTGATATTGAATGGGTTTTCCAGAGGCAAAAAGAGGGAAGAGTGTGATATTGAATGGGTTTTCCAGAGGCATAAAAAGGGAAGAGTGTGATATTGAATAGGTTTTCCAGAGGCATACAGAGGGAAGAGTGTGATATTGAATGGGTTTTCCAGAAGGATAAAGAGGGAAGAGTGTGATATTGAATGGGTTTTCCAGAAGGATAAAGAGGGAAGAGTGTGATATTGAATGGGTTTTCCAGAGGGATAAAGAGGGAAGAGTGTGATATTGAATGGGTTTTCCAGAGGCATAAAGAGGGACGAGTGTGACATTGAATGGGTTTTCCAGAGGCATAAAGAGGGAAGAGTGTGATATTTAAATGGGTTTTCCAGAGGCATAAAGAGGGAAGAGTGTGATATTGAATGGGTTTTCCAGAGGGATAAAGAGGGAAGAGTGTGATATTGAATGGGTTTTCCAGAAGTATAAAGAGGGAAGAGTGTGATATTGAATGGGTTTTCCAGAGGCATACAGAGGGAAGAGTGTGATATTGAATGGGTTTTCCAGAGGCATAAAGAGGGAAAAGTGTCATATTGAATGGGTTTTCCAGAGGCATAAAGAGGGAAGAGTGTCATATTGAATGGGTTTTCCAGAGGCATAAAGAGGGAAGAGTGTGATATTGAAATATGCCAGAAGAAATAGTATAAATAAGACATGTATATAAAAATAGGCTTTTTCAAAATATACTCTCTTTACCAATATTTACCAAAAAGAGTGTCTGGTTGAATATGTCTTGTTAAATTTAGTCAGCTTGAGGTGAGCGTTGTCACTCAACACAGACAGTAGTGTTGATGCCCTTAGACCACAGTGAGGGATTCTCCAGACTAGCAGCAAACAGAAGGAAGACTAAGTCCACGTCCAAAATGGCACCCTATTCCCCATATAGTGCACTACTTTTGGCCAGAGCCACTACAAAAGGAATAGGGTACGATTTCAGATTAAGCACAAACTCATGTCAGTAGCCTATTACCAGCCTAACCTGGAACAATCTGAGCAACATAATATTCCAGGTGGTCCTAATTCCAGTGTATGACTCTAAATTCTATTTTGGATTGCATTAACAAAGAAAACAATAACAAAAACTCTCATTGGGGAAGAACCCACCATCTACACAATTAAGACTTGCTCCATATTGGATCAAATCAGTAGTTTCTTTATGAAATAAATTAATATTATTTATTTGTCTCTAAATACAGTGTGTTAAATATTCCCGATGGCTGTTTAATTTCATTTGTGCATAGCGTGTCTTATTGAGCTACAATCTTAGAAAAAAGGTGCTATCTACAACCTAAAAGGGTTCTTTGGCTGTCCCCATAGGAGAACCCTTATGAAAAATTGAAGAATCATTTTTGGTTCCAGGTAGAACCCTTATGGGTTCCATGTAAAATCCTTTCCACAGAGGGTTCTATATGGAACCCAAAAGGGTTCTACCTGGAAGGGTTATACTATGGGGACAGCTGAAGAGCCCTTTCAGAACCCCTTTTCTAAGAGTGTACAGGTACAGAGAACTAAAGTAGTAGCAGAGTCCAGCATTATATCCAGCACTGATTTATGGTGAGCGTTGGGGGAATCCATTCACTCTACAGTCAACAAATAGTACACATCCATCCATAGCTTTTTAACAGTCTCAGCATTGACACATAGTCCAAAAACATAGGCTGGCTGGCTGGCAGATAGCGCAGTGTGTTATAGTTCATGTCCTGAGGCTGTCCCATCCTGCCATCCAGGACACAGTGTGTTTCCCTTTATGGTGATCTGTTGCAGGCATCCCAGTATATGTCCAATGAGAGGGGAGAAGGAGCATTGTGTGCAGACAAAATCGCTGTTGTTCCATCTTCTGCTTATAGTTCCTCAATGTCTACTGCTGCAAAAACAGCAATGATCCATTACCTAAAAAAGTTTCCATTATGCACACACACACATCCACAACCACACCCACCCACACACACACACACACACACACACACACACACACACACACACACACACACACACACACACACACACACACACACACACACACACACACACACACACACACACACACACACACACACACACACACACACATCCTGACGGTCCAATAAATACTGTCATTTGCAGGTGTACACCTCTGTCCTCTCACTGCAGGTGTTGCATTTGACGTAGCAGCACCACAGGAACTTGCAGTTGCACTGCCACACGCGGGAGTACTGGTGTGTGTTGTACCCTCGTCCACAGCACATCAGGTCACAGCCACTGATCTGCTGCGTAACAGTCTTATTACACATCCGGCCCTGTGTCCCCATACTGCCTGTCACCGGGTCCGCCTCGCAGTAGTTAGGGGACTTCTCAATGAACACAAGGTCTGTGTCCATGGGCTTCCGGTAGGAGTAGGGCTTCTTGATCTTGAGGAATTTGGGCCGCTTGTTGCGGCTGGCTTTGACCGGTTCCACGTGCACAGCATGGGCGTACTTCTCTTTGAGAATGTAGCCGAGCTCGCGGAACTTGGGAAGTTTAGTCCAGCAGGTTTTAGTGGTGCAGGAGCCCGAAACACCGTGACACTTGCATTCCAGATGCATGTTCTTCTCCAGGATCTAGACACACAAACAACCAGGAGAGAGGTTACCTTTACAGGCCTTGCAAACCATCTGCTGAAGCTTCTATCACCATATATAAAAGTAGGTCATTGAAAAAGAAAAGCATCTGCAAACATATCATACTATTATGTTTATAATGCACTTATAATGCGCGATAATGGCCCAGAGGTTTCCATGTTTATTATCATAATAACACGATCCTCTGAAATCAAAATATTCTGTGCAGGCCCAAGAGTCAGTGGATGTGGAAGTAAATTACAGGCCTACATAGTTTGATTGCTGAAAATAGCAACATAGCACAGTGACATACTCTGAGACTCAGGTATGTAAAAGTCAAGGAAGTGGGTAACATTGTGTGCACAGTGCAGCATTAGATCAGTAACTAGCTACTTGTGAATACAACAGCCCTTTAGAAAACAGTAGCTTAATTCAGACTGTACACAGGAGCCATAATTCTGTATCAGGTTACAGTCTCCTTGTGTGTAGGAGTGACTGGACAAGCTGCTGAATGATGTGGATTACTGTTAAAGCCTTCTCCGATGACTATTACAAGTGTCTGCTATCTCAACCTGAAAAGGCACAGCCAACACTATAGCTACACTAATGTACTTGTCCCAATTCCATGAACTAAATTGTATTGGGAGTTTGTTTGGAATCTACTATCTATATGCTAAAATAGATATACATTTGGAGAGTTCCCGCAATCAGTGACAAGTGAAAAACCTTTAATTATGTTGCATAAGAACAATGCATATTGATTTTCCATGTCCACAAA
Source organism: Oncorhynchus gorbuscha (assembly GCF_021184085.1). Taxonomy (NCBI): domain Eukaryota; kingdom Metazoa; phylum Chordata; class Actinopteri; order Salmoniformes; family Salmonidae; genus Oncorhynchus; species Oncorhynchus gorbuscha. The sequence continues at coordinate 21,140,608 of NC_060182.1, read as the reverse complement.
TTCTAGAATCAATAAAACAGATTGTATTTTAGTGCCTTTTACTGGAAATGCATAGAAATGCATGAAAGTGCGGAGAAACAACGGTCTTTGCGGTTAGCCCTCCGTGGTATACCAGACAATACTTGGCTTCCAAGTTCCTAATCCATCAGTAGCCCTGTGACCAACACTTGTGACAGGCTTTGTCTGGTCGTATTGGACCTGGGGGCTGTGAACCGCGCTCCTGCTCAGTGTCACTGCGTTGATTAGCATAAATAAAGGAGGGGGGATAACTATCAAAACAGAGAGGCCATTTATTACCAAGGAGAAGGAAAAAAGAAAAAGCCCAAATGATCTGAATCCACGAATGTAGCCCGTTTCACTGTGAGAGGCAATTTAGCTGTCTAGATAAGCGGGATGAATTCAGGCCCCACACAGAAAGGCAACAGTGAGCTGTTGAGCACAATGTGTGAGTGAA